>NC_141158.1:126626218-126926218 GCF_053477565.2 Lygodium microphyllum
AAGCAAAGTTTTTTTATTAAAGCTTAAATCTTTTAAGCTACTAAGACTTAAAATTACTAAGTTTCAATCTTCTCTTAAGCCAATGTTCACACTGGACAATCCCGAATTCATTTTAACCTCTCTGCAAGCCCCTGTTCACACTTGTGCTGTGACAGAGATGAATTCCAGTAAGCAGAGAATCACACGCATACTATACGAAAGACATATACACTTGGAAGAAGGCCGACATCAATTTTCATAACCGTGAAGAAGAAAGTTTGTTTTAAAAAAAGCCACTTTTTAAAAAAAGCAAGCCTTGTAAACCCGACCTTGAGCTATACTCATCCCGCTAATAGGATTTTGAGTGTGTGAGGTTGTTTGAAATTTTGCAAGCTGACCAATCAAAATATGGAAGATTTTATGGCCGAAGGTGATCTACCGGAACCAATGATGGAACAAAAAATGGATCTAATTATGATGCAGCTTCAAGAGGAACGAAGAGCACATCAAACTTTGCAAGCTCAATTGGCCAGTCTTCAATGATTTACTAGCGATCAAGATGGACCACAACCTGAAGATATTATATGACGTACAATCAACGCGACACTTGAAGCACAATCTATTCGAAAAGAAGCCAAGATAAGTAAAAGAAATTTCAAATTTTGTACTTTCAATGGGTTACACGATGGAAAGACTGTACTTGCTTTTATTAGTCAGTTTGATGATTATTTCCATAAAGAGAAGTATGCCGAAAAAGACAAAATTAAGTGTGTCACCAATCATTTAATGGACAAAGCACCCCTATGGTGGATTGTTTTCCGCAAAAGCATTGATTGTCCTACTACTTGGGAGACTTTCCAAAAGAAATTTTTGCAGAATTTTCTTTCATCTCAAATCTACAAAAAAGCAATCAAACAGTGGGATCTTCTGCAACAAAGAGATCACGAGCCTATTTCACAATATACCGAGCGTTTTTGGAATGCTTTATTGCAGCTTTGAATGCTCGAAGATGTACGTGAGGCGGCCCATAAGCGCAAGTTTATGTTTGGCTTGCTTTGTCACTTCTATGCGGAAGTGAACATGTTCAAGCCAATGAATCTCGAGGATGCGATTTCCTTGGCCCATGATGCTAAAGACAAAATTCGAGGATGAGAGAAGCTATTCTCAAACAATGGTAATTTCGGTACCAAGCAATTCAATTCTAACTTTCGAAGATTCAATCAAAACCACTTTCTTCCATCTTCATTGCATAAATCTTAGACACGAGCCCCTGCTTTACCATCAAACACAAATCCAAATCCTAAGCCATCTCTGCAGTCGAATCCCAACATTCCTAAACTTCTCGCTATTACCAATAATGTTTCTAAAGCCAAATCCATAGTCTGTTATAAATGCCATCAACCTGGACATCTAGTGGCGAATTGTCAATCCAAAAAGCTAACTGTTCACATCAACTATTTGGGAGCAACTAAAGATGAAGACCATGAAGAAATGCCAGATTTTACGGAAGACGATGACGATAACGGCACCACTTTAGATACTTTACCGAGTATACCAAATGCCCATTCTTTATTAATGATGAAATATCTTATGCATGGTAAAGAAAAGACCGTTTTACATTATGATGGGAGTACACACGATTTTATTTCTGCAAAATTAGTCAAAGAATTGAATTTACATATTGTTTGTACTCATTATCGCATCAAGGCTACATTCTTAGGCACTAGATACAATGGAACACAAGAAGTGTATGATTTAAAAATTAAAATTGGTGATTATGTTGAACGTAGAAATTTCTTAGTTGTGCCTCTGCAATCTAGTGACATTATCTTAGGAATGCCTTGACATCATCAGTATAATCCTGATATAGATTATCCCATGCATTCAATGAAGATTCATTCTCATGGGAAACAAATCACATTGCATGGTATGCACACTTTTGATAATTTTCCATTGCTTAGTCATACACATGCTAAATGTGCATTAAGAAAAGGTAGCAAATCCTACTTAATTTGGGTGAATGAAATTGAAGTTAAGGAAAATAAGATGCATCCTAGGCACGCGCAATTTCTTTCACAATGTAAAGACTGTTGTGCTGTTGATTTACCACCTGGTTTACCACCCACACGTCCTGAAGATCATAAAATAGACTTAATTCCATGTTCTCAACCACCATGTAAAGCACCTTATCGACATAATCAAATTGAATAGAAAGAAATTCAAACTCAAATTGAAGAATTGTTAACCTGAGGACTCATTAGGCCCAGTAGTTCTCCATTTGGTGCACCTGTCCTATTAGTTAAAAACAAAAAAAAACACCTATAGGATGTGCATTGATTATCGTGCCCTAAATAAGATCACTGTCAAGAATAGATATATGATCCCTAGGGTAGACGACCTCATGGATAAACTACAAGGGGCTGCCATATTTAGCAAAATAGATCTTAAATCTGGATATCATCAAGTACGACTGGACACATCTGACATTTTTAAAACTGCATTTAGAACTCAATTTGGACATTATGAATTCCTTGTTATGCCTTTTGGTTTAACTAATGCACCAACCACATTCATTCGTATGATGAATCGCATATTTTTGAAGCATCAGCATTGTATCATTGCTTTCTTTGATGACATATTAGTTTTTAGTAAGAATGAGAACGAGCATTATGAACATTTATCTTTGGTTTTTAAATTACTGAAAGAGAATCAATTTATATGCTAATCCTGAAAAGAGTGAATTTTTCCAAACCCAAATTGAATACTTAGGACATATATATTGTTTCATCTGAAGGCATTAAAGTTGATCCTAAAAAGATGGAAGCAATTTTGAATTGGTTGATACCTAAAAATGTGCATGAATTACGTTCTTTCTTAGGTCTTGCTAGCTTTTACAGAAAATTTGTGAGAAATTTTTCATTGCTTGCATTACCTTTGACAAAATTATTAAAGAAAGATATTGTATATCATTGGTCTAAAAATCAGCAAAAGTCTTTTGATTTACTAAAACATGCCTTAACATATGCTCCTATATTGCAACTCCCTGACTTTAATAGACATTTTCCCTAGTAGTCACTAATGCTAGTGGATCTAGAATAGGAGATGTCCTTATGCAAGATTCCCATCCCATAGCCTACTCTAGCTGCAAGCTTGAATCCTCTGAACTCAAGTATTCTACCTATGATAAGGAATTGCTAGCTATAATACAAGCTTTATGTCAATGGAAACACTATTTAATGGGATCTCAATTCATGATTAAAACTGACCAACAAAGTATCAAACATCTCCCTAGTCAGCCACAAATCTCTGATCGACATATTAAATGGGTTGCTTTTATTCAAAGTTTTCATCCACTTATCCAATATCAACCCGGAAAAGAAAATGTTGTTGCCGATGCCTTGAGTAGAAGACTAACTATTCATAATATCTCTGTGATATCTTTTGATTCCCTTATCCCTATGAAAGATACCTATGAACAAGACCCCAGCCTTCAATCTGATTGGAATAAATTAATTTCCAATAACTAGATTCCAACTGATTCATTTTCTTATGCTGATGGGTTTATGTTTTATGAGAAAAGGTTGTGTAATTGTTCTATTTAGATCATTTGTGTTGCACGAAATTCATTGTCCCCTATATCAAGGCCATAGAGGTATTATTTCAACTTTATGCACATTGATTGAAGATTTTTATTGGCCACAGATGGAATCTGATATTTCTAACTTTGTATCTGAGTGTTTAATTTTTCAAAGAATTTAGCAACACCATGGTAAGCAGTATGGTTTGTTAATGCATTTACCAATTCCTGAAAGACCATGAGAACATATTTCAATGGATTTTATTACTGGTTTGCCTAACACTCAGGCTAATCACAATATGATTTGGACTATTGTAGATCGGTTTAGCAAACATGCATATTTCATTCCATGCAAGAAAACCTTAACTACATCTCAAGCTGCTCAATTATTTTTGAAAACTATTTTCACTAACCATGGTTTACCAAAAGTTATTATTTATGATCTGATTTTAGATTCTGTAATAATTTTTAGACTACTTTGTTTGCAAACTTAGGAACAAAGATTGATTTTTCATCTACATTTCATCCTGAAACAAATGGATAAACAGAGGCTACAGAGAACACAATCTTGGATCTTTTACATGCATTCACAATTTCAAAACCACAAACATGGGATACACACTTGCATTTACTTCAGTTTGCGTACAATAACACTCCACATACAGCTACACGAAAAGCACATTTTGAAATCATTTATGGATATAGATTGTCTACACCTATTACTTCATTGTCAAACAAAGTTAAGGCTGTTGATGATATTGCAAATATGCATGCTACTATTTTTTATGAAGTTAAAGATATGATTGTGAAAGCCCAGCAATCATATACTAAACAAGAAAACAAGAAAAGAAAAGCTATGAATTTCACAGTTGATGATTATGTTTGGTTACAAATTAAAAAGCGAAGACTACAAAGTGTTGAGAAACACCCTGTTGTAAAGTTAGCTCCTAGATTTTATGGACCTTTCAAAATCATTCACAAAATCAATGACAATGCCTTTAAATTAGAACTACCCCAACACTGGAAAATTCACAACACTTTTCATATCAGTTTGTTACGACCTTTCAAAGGCCAATTACTTGTCCACCATGTCTATGAAAATCCTCATTTGTTAGAAGAAGAAACTGAAATCCTTGAACTTGAGACTATTTTAGATTCCGACTTTATGACCACTAGAACTGGCCATAGATATTCTAGATATTTGGTGAAATTTAAAAATCATCCTGTTGAAGAGGCCCAATGGATGCATGCTCGCGACCTAAGTACTTACCCCTCACTACTCGCTCCACATTGAGCTAATAGCAATTGAGGACAATTGCTATCCCACCCCGGGGGTATGTGCCAGGAGGCATATTCCACGGTGGATTCCATGAGGTTTTGCAGTTTTACGGTGGATTTTGTAAAATTATATTTATTTACTGGGGCTCATACACAAGGTGGATTCCTTGTGCGAAAAGTTGATGGGGACGCCTGTCCTTTTCGGGCGTCACGTTAATTTAATGTACAAGTGGGTGATTCCATAGCGGGTGATTCCGCAAAATACACATTTAAATTAATGGATGTTTATGAGTTTAGAGTGCGCACTCGCATTAAATTAAGGTTGTTAGGATAGAGTTCCAACCTATTTATTTATTTTGTAGCTGAAGACTGCTAGGTATTCACTTTTGTTGGTTTAATTTTATTATTTTCTAACAATTGTGAATGCTTCAATGGATATGTAGAGTAGGCGACGGTGGCACTGGGAAGCACTGGTGATAGTGTATATTCAAGTTATTTAGAAGAAATTATCATTTTTTATGGGCACGCACCTTAGGCGTGGTGCCAATATTTATTTTGACACGCTTATTTATTCAAGCGCTTGATATATATTTATTATTTTGTATGTGCATGGGTGCATGATTTAAATATTCATTATTGGTCATTGTATTTGGGCACAACCTGACTCTTAGGGCACCCAACCGCTTTATTCTCTATTTAGACAAAAGCAAACACAAAAGCTAAAGCATGCTAATCGTAAATTTGGGCTATTTTTGAGCTTGGAGATGAATACAATATTAAATACATGCTTTGTGAAGCGCTCACACAAGGCATGGGGGGAGATTGTACCCAATTGGTCTTCTTGCTTCATGTCGTGCAAGTTTATTCTCTTGGATTTTGAGCAAAAAGTAGAGTTCTTTGTTCTTGGGGACCTTTCAGTGCTCGCCACGTACGCATTCGACATCCGATTTGCACACTAGTTTTAGTTCAAGAAGCTAGGTTATCTATGGTTGTGGTCTTCAATTTTTTTAAAAAATTATTGAGGATGCAAAATAGTTTTTACTTCTAGCATTTTTGCATCTTGAACCCTCCTAAATATTCCTCATCTCTTGATGTTTTCTTAGGCTTGGTCTCCTACTAGTTGCCATTTATTATTCATCCACATTCACTTGGTAAAGCCCAGAGAGTAACATATAGTTCGTTCTATGTTAGAAAACTGATAAATTTGCCTATAATTTGACATTTTCGTCACTCTATCTTGTACTATACTTCACACCTCACCTACTCTCGTGCAAAAAATGTATTAATGTTTTATAGCATTGCAAGGGTGTGTATTGATGGACTCTTATGTTATGCATGGTAGTTTTCTTGGTTGAAAATTATTTATATATAGTCTAAAGAAGTTTTCTATTCATATACAACTGAAGAATGATGTGTTATAATACGTTATCCCTTGGAATTGAAATAAGCTACTCATTGTATTGAAGAGTTACATAATCATTAAGAAGAGGGAAGGTAATTAATGAGAGGTAGATAATTAGATCTAAAATATTTTTTTCTCCCTATTTGATAAACGAGCATTTTATTGGTTCTCCTTAGAAGTTCATTTTTGAAAACTCCATCAATAGACGCTTCTAGCATTCTCATTCATTTATTGAGATTGGAAAATTTCTTCCCAATATTTGATGAGAGTGCAAGCTAAAAAACATCTTCATTATCAAAGTTAGACAAATTCTCTCACACCCTTCTCAAAGTGCAAACAACAACCATGGAAGAAGAATCTATTAAAGAATTGAAGGATGAAGATGAAGAATATCACATACCTTAAAGGAGGTCTATAAGGCAGAGAATGACATTCTAAAGAGTAACATATCTAAGAGATAAAAATTCCAATTTTGAGAAATGTAATCTTACTCTTCTCACCTTAGGTCTATAGCATGATGAGCCTACAATAAACAAGAATGCATGTGAGAAAAAGGAATGGAAGGATGCTATGGATAGTGTAATGTATGCATTGCGTATAGGACATAACACACAAAACTCAAGACTCAAAACTTAACTCTTGTTCCTTAAAAAAATTGTGTATCAATATTGAAGATGCATCTTGCTTGTTATGGATGATTGATTGTGTGGGCATTGAAGGATGAAGAGTGATGAAAACTCAAAAAACACAAGACTCAAAGCTTAAAAATACAAAACTCAAAACTAAAACTTATCTTGCTTGAACAATTTGCATGACATTATTATGGATTGAAAATGCATCATGTTGTGAACAGCGGATGCATGGTTTGCACGTAGCGAATGGAAGAAGCTCCCTCTTTCTCTCTTTTACTCATAAAATTGCATACGACTCATGAGAAATTGAAAAATAGACTAAAAGAAAAGGTAAAGTAAGATGAATGACTCAAGATTGGGTTCAATCTCCCCCCGACTCAAGATTGGGTTCAATCTCCCCCCGACATGAAGTGGGCAGCTCCCTTCATGCCGTATTTATAATAATATTATGAAATCTTCTTTGCCCAAGATTTAGGCCCTTTACAATCACTCTTTGCATAAAGAGTTTGAGTAAATTGAAAAAGAGATAGAGTAATCTGAATTAATCGATGCTAGCAGTTGTGCATCCCACAACTCTCTAGAACCATTAATATTTTATTTGAACATATCTTCTAAAAATCTATTTTGCTAATAAATATTTACATAGAGGCTATGCACACGCTTTATAAGAAATAGCAGTGTGTCTAATACAATAATCCAATAATTGCCAAATAAATTCTTGAGGAAATAATCTTTAGAATGCTTGCGCATGGCGCTCCTTTCCAATTCTCCTTGCTCTACACATCAACTGCCAAAAATTTAGAAAATCATGTTAGAATAGTAACCAACTGAATAATTGCAGCTAGCCTCATAAATCAATTAATTTAGAATTCCATACAATAATTAGTTTACGAAGACATTAATACTCATGTGCATAAAATGGTACCACCCACGTTCACACTTGCATCGACGCACAAAGAGGATAGGCATCCCCATCGACCTTTCGCTTAAGACAATTCTTAGGAACGTACCCCGCATTGATGGAGAACCATTTAAGGCACTCATCCCGCCAATGTACACACAAAGGAGAACCATTTAAGGCACTCATCGCTTTGCGTAGGTGCCACCTGGCAACATACCCCCGGGGTGGGATAGCAATTGTCCTCAATTGCTATTGATTGGATGTGGAGATAATAAATTGGAAAAAGGTCGCAAATCACGAGCATGCATCCATTGAGCTTCCTCAATAGGGTGATTGTGGAATTTAACAAGATAACAAGGATAAGTATTTCCAATTCTAGTGGTCATATAGTCACAACATCAAGAATTGTTTCACGGATTAGGATTTCATGGTCATCTGCAATCAAGGGTGATGATTCATAAACAGGGTGAATAAGAAGAGAACCTTTGAAGGGATGTAAAAGACTAATGTGAAAAGTGTTGTGGATTTTCCAATGATGAGGTAACTCTAATTTGTAAGCATTAGGATTAATACAATGGAGAATTTTAAAAGGTCCATCAAAACGAGGAGCTAATTTAACATTCAGGTTCTTTTGTACATTATGGAGTCTACGTTTTTCAACACGTAACCAAATATAATCTCCTTCCTTATAAATCACAGCTTGCGTCTTTTGATTTGCTTGTTTCACATATGATTGTTGGGCCTTTGCTAGTTTTTGTTTAACTTGCTCATAAAGACTTGAATGATTTTGAATCCAATCATCAACATAAGGTATTTTCTGAGTTAGATGAAATGTGGGAGTTGGCAATTTGTGGCCATAAACAATTTCAAAAGGTGCCTTTTGTGTAGCAGCGTGAGTGGCATTACTGTAAGCAAACTGTAGAAGGTGCAAATGATTATCCCATGTGGCAGGAGAAGAAATTGTGTAAGCACAGATTAAATCCAAAATTGTGCTATTTGTGGCCTTTGTTTCTCTGTTAGTCTCTAGATGAAATGCAGAACTAAAATCAATCTTAGTTCCTAAGTTCATAAACAATGTAATCCAAAAATTATTACAAAGTCAAGGATCTCGGTCGGACACAATAATTTTTGGCAATCCATGGTGCACAAAAATATGCTTGAGAAATAAGTTAGCGGCTTGTGCAACACTTAAGGTCTTTTTACAAGCAATGAAGTAAGCTTGTTTACTAAATCTATAAACTATGGTCCATATCATATCATTCTGTGAAGAAGTTTGTGGTAAACCTATAATGAAGTCCATAGAAATCTGCTCCCAAGGTGAATTAGGGATAGGTAATGGAAGTAATAAACCATATGATTTACCATGATATCTTTTAATGCATTGACATACAATATAGTCAGAAACAAAATTAGAAACATCACGTTGCATATTAGGCCAGAAAAAATCTTCATGTAAAGTTTTAAGTGTGGAGATAATACCACGATGTCCCATATAAGGAGGCTCATGTACTTCTTGCATAATGAAATGACGAAAAGGTTTAGTAATACATAACCGTTTTTCATAAAACAGAAAACCATCGAAAACAGAAAATTTATTAGTAGGGATCCATTGATTGTTAGATAAATTTACCCAAACATAATGAAAATCGAGATCTTGAAGATAAGTATTTTTCATTGTGTCTAATGAAGAAGTAGAAATGATAGAAATATTGTTTAATGATGGCCTACGGCTAAGTGCATTGGCTACTACATTTTCCTTACCTAGTTGATATTGAATGAGTGGATGAAAGGATTGAATAAAAGATGCCCATTGTATGTGTCTATCAGATATTTGTGGTTGTGACAATAAATGTTTAATACTCTGTTGATCGATTTTAATCATAAACTTCGAACCCATTAAATAATGCTTCCATATGCACAATGCATGAACTACGGCTAGTAATTCTTTGTCATATGTACTATATTTAACTTCAGACGGTTTTAGTTTACAACTAGAGTATGCTATAGGGTGATTGTCTTGCATTAATACTGCACCGATGCCAGAACCACTTGCATCAGTAACCACAAGAAAGAATGGTCTATTGAAATCAGGTAGCTGTAAAACTAGTGCGTGTGTGAGTGCATGCTTAAGTAATTCAAATGATTGTTGTTGGATGTCGCCCCAACGATAAATAAGACATTTCTTTAGCAAAAGAGTTAACGGTAAAGCAATCAATGAAAATTTTCTAACAAATTTTTGATAGAAGCTAGCTAGTCCTCGAACTTCATGGACATTTTTAGGTGTTGACCAAGACTTAATTGCTTCAATTTTACGTGGATCTGCGTGTATGCCTTTGGCAGACACGATACGACCTAAATATTCTATTTCAGATTGAAAGAAATAACTTTTGTCAGGGTTAGCATATAGATGGTTTTGTTTTAGTAAAATAAACACTAAAGATAAATGTTCTTCGTGTTCTTTTTCAGTTTTGCTGAAAACAAGAATGTCATCGAAAAAGACTATTTCACAATGCTGAAAATGCAAAAAAATTATATTCATCATTCTACTAAATGTAGCTGCTGCATTGGTAAGTCAAAGGGCATTACCAAGAATTCATAATGTCCAAATTGTGTACGAAAAGCTGTCTTAAAAATGTCAGAAGTAGACATACAAACTTGGTGATATCCTGATTTAAAATCAATTTTACTAAACACTGTTGCTCCTTATAATTTATCTAGAAGGTCATCTATTTTAGGTATTGGATACCTATTTTTAACTGTTATTTTATTAAGTGCTCTATAATCTATACACATGCAGTAAGTTTGATTTTTCCTTTTAACTAATAATACAAGAGCTCCAAAAGGCAAACTACTTGGACGAATTAATTTTCTACTTAGAAGTTCTTTAATTTCCTTCTAAACCTCTTTCTGATCTAATTGGTTATGGCGATAGGGAGCTTTGCAAGGTGGTTGACTACCAGGAAGTAAATCAATTTGGTGGTCTTCAGGTTGTGACGGAGGAAGTTGTAAAGGTAAATCATTAGAAAAGCAATCAGAAAATCTAGCAATAAAATGCTATTGCTTTGGAGTTAGTTCAGTTGTTGTAACATCAACTTCATTAGTCCATACTAAGAAAGCTTTTAATTGTTTATGCAAAGCTCGCTTCACCTATATATGACTAATAATTGGAAATAATTCAGTTTTTGTTAATCCTTCGAGTAAAATTTGTTTACCTTTGTGCTCAATGTGCATTGTGTGTGTGTTGTAATCTATATTAGGATTGAATTGGTGATGCCATGGCATTCCTAGAATTACATCACCAAATTGCAAAGGTGCTACTAAAAATTTTCACTTTTCCTTATAAGATCCAATACAAATTTCTAATTTATGAACTTGTTTAGTACCATTATATCGTTGTCCTAGAAATGCAGCCTTAATTTTATAGGCAAATGGAATAGTTTTAAGTTATAAGTTTCTAGCTACTTTTTCTGAAACAAAATCATGAGTACTACCATTGTCATGCAAAACAGTCATATCATTATTATTGATTTTATATCGCATCTTTAATAAGGCATGCAAAGAGATTTTACCAGCAAGGTCTTCAGGTTCGTTAGAATTTTCACCAATAAGTGTAGCCTCATCGAAATCGGGCATTGCTTCAAGGTCTTCATTGGATTCTTCAATTCCAAGAAAATTTAGATGCGCCATGGGTTTCTTCCAATCATGGGTGTTGCCCATGGGACGACGACTTCGCAATATGACCAGGACGCTTACAATTATAACAAATTACATTTTTGGAAATGGCATTGGAGACACTAGGGTTAACATTTTTAGGTTCACCAGATTTAAGCAAATTTGAAGGTAGATTGGGAGGTTTAGAATTGGAAACTAATTGACCATGATTATTAAGAAAATTTCACATCCATGGCCGTCGGTTTAAACGATTCTTTCCATGTTGAGAATTGAAGTTACGGAAAGAATTAAAACGAAAGTTATTACCCATGTTGTTACTGTTGGATGCCGGAAATTGCCTTCGGTCTTTAGACTGCTTCTTTTCAGCCTCATGAGCTAGGGATATGGCTTCGTCCAGGTTATTAGGCTTGAACATGTTGACTTCGGCTTGGATGGAGGGCTGGACATATACTTTCTCTTGAAGGTAGATTCGACCACTAGCTCCACCATTTGGAGCTGCAAGAGAGTGCTCCAAAATCTTTCTGTGTATTGAGGGATACACTCACGTTCCCGTTGCATGAATAGATCCCATTTTTGTTGGATGCGGAGCTCGAATTATGCAGGGAGAAAATTTGCAAGAATCTTCTTGCGAAAGTCATTCCATGTGAGAGGACGATCAATGCTTTTACTCTTGACATCCCACCATAATGCAGCTTTCTCAATAAAATAATGAGATGCACATTTAATTTTATCACTTTCTAAGTATTTCTCATTGTCAAAATAAGCTTCGAACTGACTTAACCATGATAAAATTTTGCGACTATCTTTAAGACCATCAAAAGAATTAAATTTGAATGTACGCTTGCTCATCTTGGACTCCTTTCGACTAGTGTGGACATCCAAAGTAGCGTTGATGGTGTGGACTAGGTTGTCGTCTTGTTGGTAGAAATTTCAGTGGCAGGACGCTTGAGGGACTTCAGTTCTTGCTCCAGTTGTACACGGTGTTGACACTCTTCTTCAAGTTGCATGGATATTAAATCCATACGCTGCTCCAAGGTTGGCTCAGGAAGCAGTGATGCAGAGTCGAAATCGGCCATGATTGCCTGATGGAGAAATCCGGAGATTTAGGATGCCCTACAAATGAAAAACACCTTGCTTTGTCATTGAAGAATTTTATTGTGTAAGACCAAAATTTTAAACGGTCTTTGGACAAGAAATTATGGATGGAAGTAGGCAAGAAAGGCAGTAAATTTTTATGGAAATTTTGTGAAATTTATGAAGCTGGAAAGAACTACGCGAGAACTGCCTCTATGGGAGAGATAGTCGGCTGTGACTTGTGAAGATTTGCAGGGTCTGTGTATGACTCGGAGTAAGAGAGGTTGAAGTTGATCAAGTAAGTTAGTAATGTAACTTGCTTGATAAGTTGATCAAGTTAAAAAAAACTTGACGTTTTTGGATAAGAATGTGTCGTGATGTTGCCGTGGCATCAAAAAATGCCCCCCCCCCCCATGAAATCACAAAAGAGCTTAAGCTCTTGCTTAAGCTTTAGCTAGGCTTTTAATTAAGCTTTAATTAAGCTTACTCATCACCTGTAAGCTCCAACTCTTCACGAAATATGGCGCCTTGATGTGGGAGTGGGTATTCTTCAATGTCTGGGAAAATCACAGAATTTCTTGATTGTGATAGAGAGGTTTGGGGTTTTGAAGGCCTGGGAATCTAGCCGTGTAGTCAGTTCGCGATGAGATGGACCATAGAGCCCGTTTGCAGCAGAGGCCTTGCCTTCACGCCAGAGGGTAGGCGATTGGAAGCCCAAGAGGTAGGCTGGGCTCTGATACCATTGTTGCGAACAACGAATGCATGGTTTGCACGTAGCCAATGGAAGAAGCTCCCTATTTCTCTCTTTTACTCATAAAATTGCATACGACTCATGAGAAATTGAAAAATAGACTAAAAGAAAAGGTAAAGTAAGATGAACGACTCAAGATTGGGTTCAATCTCCCAAGACATGAAGTGGGCAGCTCCCTTCATGCCGTATTTATAATAATATTATGAAATCTCCTTTGCCCAAGATTTAGGCCCTTTACAATCACTTTTTGCATAAAGAGTTTGAGTAAACTGAAAAATAGATAGAGTAATCTGAATCAATGGATGCTAGCAGTTGTGCATCCCACAACTCTCTAGAACCATTGATATTTTATTTGAACATATCTTCTAAAAATCTATTTTGCTGATAAATATTTACATAGAGGCTATGCGCATGCTTTATAAGAAATAGCGGTGCATCTAATACAATAATCCAATAATTGCCTAATAAATTCTTGAGGAAATAATATTTAGAATGCTTGCGCATGGCGTGCCTTTCCAATTCTCCTTGCTCTACACATCAGCTGCCAAAATTTCAGAAAATCATGTTAGAATAATAACCAATTGAATAATTGTAGCTAGCCTCATAAAACAATTAATTTGGAATTCCATAGAATAATTAGTTCATGAAGACGTTAATACTCATGTGGATAAAATGGTACCACCCACGTTCACACTTGCATCGACGCCCGGAAATGATAGGCATCCCCATCAACCTTCCGCCTAAGACAATTCTTAGGAACGTGCCCCGCATTGATGGAGAACCATTTAAGGCACTCATCCTGCCAACGTACACACAAAGGAGAACCATTTAAGGCGCTCATCCCTTTGCGTAGGTGCCACCTGGCAACATCATCATGTTTGTCATAGTTTTTTGGTCATATATACATTGAAGAAAGGGAAGAAAGTAAATATAAATATGTTAGATGATATTCCTAAAAAGCATTAGTTAATCGTTCTTTTTATTTCTAAAATAGATGCTTGTAATTTAGAAAAATCCTATAGGAGAATATTGTATATTGCATCATAATCTTTTATTGGATAGTCCAAACACGTTGGATTTCTATAAACCACTACAATTTTCAGTGGGAACTTCATTACTCTTATTACGTGGAAATTTATGACTTCGTCTCCTCTTAAGTTATGGTAATGATGGCTCCATATCCTCACAATATCCAATCCATTAATACATTAATTTGTTCTCCTTTTCACATTGACAATACTTTCTTTGGTTATAGATGGTCATAAAGCCTTAGCTCATGCTACAATTGGTATTGTAATCACATGATAAATTTGATCATGCTTGCAATGTACTTGAGGGAGATGAAGATTGCGGTGATTTTGAGGAAGATGCCACAATATAACAATAGCAATGACTTCATCATCTTCTTTTTTTTCTCTTATTATTTTTTCCTATTAAGGTTATAATTTTTAAATTAATTTCTCTCACCCTTCCATAAGCCTTGTTCACATGGTTTGGGATATTACATCATCTCCCCCTTAGAGGAATCGAGATGCCCTCATCTCAAGGGAACTTAGAGTTCTTGATGCTAACGTAAGTGGGGATCATAGAGTCTATGGATTAGGACCCATGAATGTTTCTTACTACCTACTATGATTACTTACAATACTTGAAAATTTAAGGTTATAAGGACAAGTTAAAATAGCTATTATAGGGTAGCTCTCATTACAAGTGTATGGCTTATTAGACAAGTGTAGAGCTTGTTACATCTCACGAAGCACTTTCTGATCACCATCAAGACTTTGATGGGTTCTAGTCCCTTATTACAAAAGAAATTGGGGATGTGGTTTACATAGAGTATATTCATCCATTCAAGTGGCATCCTCCTCAGGATAGTCTTTCCACTAGATGAAATATTCCTTGATGGTATTGCTTCAGAGGGTACATTCTTTTACATTAAGTATTTTGTCTAGTTAAAGCTCAAGGAATCCTTGGCTTGTCATTACAACTTATTGATAATCAAGAACATAATCAAGATTGGGTAGAAAACTTTTTAGAAGGCTAACATGAAATACATTATGAACTTTCAAGTGCTTTAGAAGTTGTAACTTGTAAGCATTGAGTTCTAGATACTTGAGAATTTTGTATGGCCCACAAAAACCTGGGCTTAGCTTTTTGAATTTCCCCAAGGATAAAGAACTCTTCTTAAGATGGACACGAATAAAAACCATGTCTCCTTCCTTGAGGATCCATTCTTGTATTCCTAAATCAACATATAGTTTCTATCGATCCTTGGCAGCATGTATATCTTGTCTCATAGCAATCTTTGAGAATATCTTTGCACCTTGAAGACAGTCAAGTAATTCATCTATCGTTGGGATTTGATATCTGTTCTTGATCATCACCTAGTTTAATCCACGTTAGTCAATGCAGAGGTGAAGGGTTCCATTCTTCACATCATTGGGACTCCACATGGTGATTTACTTGGTTTGATGTATACTTGGTCCAAAAGTTATTTGAGTTGCTCTTTCAACTCAATGGCTTCAGGAATGGACATACGATAGGGTCGCTTTCCTATTGGAGTAGCCCTCCTAGTGTTAGCATAATCTCACGATCAACTTCTCTTTTTGGAGGAAGTTCTGTCAACTCTTCAAGGAAACATCTGCATATGGTAGAGGTCTAGTGCACTTCCCTTTTAACCCTATTGTAAATTTTGTACGTTATGGTTTTGATCAATTCAATCAAACTTCCTAAGTATATCAAGTAACTTGTATGTACCATTGCAAACACAAGCACAAGCAATTCCTTTCCAACCAATGTTTTTACACAGATAGGGAGGCAATCAGAATAAGATCTTTGACTTGTGGAAATTCTTTCCAAGTTGGTCTTATCCATCTTTTGGATTTCTCATAGTTCCCTTCAGACTATTCTAAGTTTCCTTCTAATTAATCTTTCTTTGTTGGATGTTCCCTTTGTTTGTACTAAGTTTTTTGACTTGTTTTGTTATTTTCTCGTAATCTTCCTCAACGTAACCTCTATTAGAGGTTGAATTGATATTTCAGTAATGAATCTCATGTTGATTGATTAGAGTAGTATGCTAATTCCATGTTGATATTCCCACCGAGGAAAAATGTGGATGTCGGGGGAGATAGTGGGACAAAAGAAAGGTGACCCTTCTTCACTATTAAAGATCTCGAAGGGGTGCAACCAATTGACCCAGGGGGAACTTTGCCCACCTCATGGTGATTTGGAGCCCATGTAGGGAGCCTGTCCTACCGATTTATCCCTCACATAGGTACAACGAGAGGAGAATTGAAGATTTAGGTGCCTTCAAAGATTCAAGTACCTTCAAGAGCAAAACATGGTAAAATAGGGACTTTACAAGGCACTATAGGGTATTTATGGGTCTTTATAGGTATCAACTTCATTACTGAAGTACAACTGCAAGTATTATAGAGTGCCAATAGGTCCTATTCAGCCTCCTATAGGGTTTAGTAGCCATTTGGAACCACCATTTTACCCTTACAGATTGAAACAAGGTGCAAGTAGCATGAACATTTCAGACTCAAAAATTGAATTGCATAATTTTCTATTCTAAACTTCTTATGACATGCTATAGCTCATCTTAAAGAGGGAATTGTTCGCTTCAATTTGAATTAAAAATTTTTGAGAATCAAATCTTCTTAGCTCAAGTTATAGCCAATTTTCTGAGAGGGGGTATTGCAAGATTGTACTACTATGGTAGGGCATAAATGCAAGAATAAGGCCCAAGATGAGTATGCACAGCAAATTAGAGATTCCATGCTAGATGACATACCTCAAGAGGGCCTTGAAGAGCCTCAATTGCATGGATAAATCAGTGTACTCAACAATACCATATGTGAACATGAGAATGGGCATGCCCAACGTCATATGGAGCTATTATCAAGAGTGGATCAGATGGTATTGTCTACTAGTCAAACGAAGTCTTCCATTGAGAAGCTAGTGGATTTCACCACCCAAACAAAGGCTTCCATTGATAAGCTAGTAGAATTTAATGCTCAAATAATGGATCAATTCTCCCAATGGATGCAAATGTAAATGGGATCCAAATAAGCTAAGGAGAAAGCTCATTCAAACAGTGAACCCTCAGTCCTACTTCAGCCACCTAACCAAAATGGTCAAGGTCATGGAATAATTAGACAAAGCGGTATTCCAAATAGCCAATATGAAGTAGGTGAGACTTCAAAAATACATGATGACTATTTGGGCAGTTTGAATGGTGCCGATTCCCAAGCTTTTGGATTGAATACCCAACTTCCTAGAGGTTCTCTATCAATGGGAAGGTTTCATACTGGTTCTTAGCCACCTATTGGGAGAGTTCCATCTTATTTTTGAGGTTCCATGCCTAATACTCATGACCAATCTATTTTGGGGCAACAACCCTTTTATGAAAGAAGGCTGAAAGATAATATCATCTTGGATAAGTACAATGGTCAATGATCTTCACCATTTGATCTAGAGGAATGGATTTTCAAATTGGAATCTTACTTTGATATATTCCCTAGAACTGATGATATGAAGATTCATTTTTCTTCCTTGCATTTGGAGGGACTTGTGCATACTTGGTGGAGATATATTAAGAAGAAGAACATACTTGTAGGGAATTGAAATGCACTCAACACACTTATGGTGGTTGAGGTCTTTGTCTCTCCTCTTGAAAAAGAGAAATTGGCATGGAGATGGTATGGATTAGAGTAAAGAGGCCTAAGTATAAGGGATTATACCAACCAATTCCTCAATCTTACCATGTATGTAAAGAGCATTAGTGATGAAGCTAAACTCTACAAGTACACGTACGGTTTAGAGCCCTCATGGTTTATCAGATGTTATGGCGCAAAATCCTACCACTCTTTTCAAAGCTATTGAGCTTGAGAGTGCTATGGAAGGAATTATAGAAGGGAGACTTCATTCAGCCTAGTTATGGATAGCTAAGGACTGTTTTCAAACAAGGAAAAGTTGGCAATGTTTATGGCAGCAATCATGCACCAAGTGGGATCTTAAGAGTGCCGACTTATCCATCATTCAATGCTTCAAGACCTCAAATAAATTTCAGGATAGCAAACAATCCTAGAGTTGATTTCAAACAAGGGGACATCAAGCCTAAATCTATTTCAACCAATGTGAATCCAAAGTTTATTCCTATGGACCTTTACAAAGAAAGAAATGAAAAAGGCTTATACTTCAAATATGTGGAAAAGTATACACCTCATTATGTAACAAAATGTGTATACAAAAATGCAAAAGCCAAGGTTCATAGTATGTTAGTCTTTGAGGATTCTGAAGATGACATTGATGAGGCTAATGCAATTGTATCTAAAAATGCTGATCTTGAGGAAGAAGTTGGGCAAGAAAACTTTTATGATCTGACCAATTCTTTTCCTTTTAATTCAGGTGGGAGTGTTCCTTTTGATCCAAGAGGGATTTATGATGAGCCATTTGCTACCACTAGTTGTTCCATTTCCATGGATGCTTGGATGTTCTAAGAGCCCTAATACACTTTGTATGAAGGGTAACATTCGTGGGAAGCCCATGTTCATCTTGAAAGATAGTGGCAGTACACACAATTTTGTGAATAAGTCCATTATGGACAAGTTGAATTGTCCACTGACCTATAGCAACCCATAAGAGTTCAAGTAGCCAATGGTGAAGAAGAAATCAACACCCAAATATGCCCAAATGTTTCTTTATAGCTAGCTGAAAATTATGAAGCAAAAGTAAACCTGATAACATTGGAAATGGGGCCCATAGATATTGTAGTCGGTGGTGACGCATCCATTTATAGGGAATTCTTAGTAAATCATATTTTCAACTTATCACCATTCAACAACTCAAAAAGGAGTACAAGAGGCACTCACAAATATTGTCTTGCACTCAAATAGAGAGATTGAAGATCAGTCCACAAATTCAGCAAGTCATCCAGACTTGAAAGCTCTTCTTGAGAAGTACGGATTTGTTTGAGATGCCTACTTCATTGCCTCCCAAAAGAGCAATAGATCATCCCATTGATTTGGAGCCCAACTCAAAGCCAATCAATAAGCCACCCTATAGATTTTCCAAGTGTGAGCGGAAAGAGGTAGCCAAGCAAATCAAGGAGCTTCTTGAAATGGGACTCATTGAACCTAGTTCTTCACCTATGCTTCTCTGGTCTTGTTAGTCAAAAAAGAAAGATGGATCTTTCAAGCTGTGTATTGACTACAGGGATCTTAACAAGATCATAGTGTAGAATAGGTACCCAATACCCAGGATTGATGCTTTTCTTGATGAGCTCAGGGGGTTAGATTCTTTACAAAGATTGGCTTGAGGTCAGGGTATCATTGGATTTGTATGCAAGAGGGTGATGAAATCAAGACCACTTTTAGGACTGATTAAGGGCTCTACTATTTCCTAGTGATGCCATTTGGATTTACAAATGCTCCACCTACCTTCCAAAGTCTGATGAACAAATTTTTTTAGCCTTTAGAGGGTTCATTCTTTTAAAACCTCAACTAATTTGCAACTTAATCATCTTCTTACAAGTGCCAATTTTCAAACATGTTTGGCCTTAATGGATAGGCTTCTCTAACTGCCTCACAACTAACAGAAACTCCTAGGATGCCTGCCTAGTAGGTCAGCAGAATAGGATCACTAGAACTCCCTTCTAAAATAGGTCTTTCAGTGTGCCTGACAATGCCTTTGCAGGAGGCAACGACTACTTAGACCTCCCCCAAACATACATAACCTAAACTTGAGACTTCATGCATTGATTGCTAGTCCCCAACAACCAAAAGAAAGTAACCCTCACATACACATATATCATTAATTATTTAAGAAAAATGGCTCGGGAAGGGGACAAAACCACTTGGAATGGCCACAAGAATCCCCTCCGTAGCAAAGGCTCCCTCCAGGGACTTCGTCAACTTGTATGATGCAATCACTAAAAGAGAAAACCATCAAATGTACCTGCACCAAACAGACATAGGGCCCTCTCAGCCTAAAGTAATATCACAATTTACTACAAACTAACTGGCCCTCTTGGCCTAAAGAAATCAATCATAACACTAAAAAGTTGACTGGCCCTTATGGCCTAATAAAATCAAACATTAAAACCTTAAAACAACTGGACCTCTTAGCCTAGTGAGATCAAGCAAACCAGCTCATATAGATCCCTCCTTGGAATAAGGCAGATATACAAAAATGTACTCCATTCCAAGGGAAAAAATAGGGCTCTTAGCCCTAAACTAAATGCATCAAGTTGTGACCCATCCCTCCTACATATATAGCAAGAAGGTTATACATAGCATGTAATTTGATCAACCTATGGGTCCAAGATAGTAGTGGTAGATGGGTCTTAGCACTCTTTGCATTACCCATACCAACCATCGCATGCCATATAACGCATGGTCTAATAAAATGCCTCACAAACGACCAGGTCCTGTCTCATTATCAATAACAACATCCGAACTAGAACCACAGTTGAAGAAGAGGTCCTCTTCATAAGAAAAAATTGCTAGGGAATCCACAAACTAATTCCAAGAACGTGGAATCAAATGAAGAGAGACGCTCTCAAATTCATCAAGTAGGGTTATAGCAGCTTGATGATACATGCAAAGGATAGGATTCTAGGATGTGTATATCTTGACATTTAGTTTATTTAAGATCGGCTGGGAATTCCCTTTTACTAACAACCACTGAATACCACCTTTCTTAGCAATATTTAGTCCCATAATCAAGGCTTTATACTCTACCATGTTGTTAGTGAATCCTACCCCAAGGTAAACAACCAATTTCATTGTAACTCTATGTCGAGGATATTAGATAACTACTCAAACACTCCCTTTTTTATTAGGGCCCTTGGACGCTCCATTAAAGTATAATGTATACGTCCACAATGGATTTACATAGCCAGCCATCAAGAACTCCCCTATTTATAATTATGACAGTCAAAATTTAGCATGCTTAGAGGATTTCCCACACAAAGGTATTGTCTTCTTGCTCAATCACTTTGTATCCTTTGCTCCACCATATAGTCTTCCCCTGATGATATCTTTGCTCTAGATATGGGTGCTCCAAATAAGGGATTAACCGCCCCATCAACCAATATAAGCTCTCTTACAGGTCTCAAATCAACCCCAGCATGGACCTGCAATGCATTTAGGGTGTTAGCATACTAAAAAATAATAATTTTTAATCTTATTAAGATTAACCTTATATTTAAATTCCACTCCCTGTAGATCAGCTAGTAAAGCCGTGGACATATTTTTTCCTATCCTAACTACCTTGTAAGGGCCATCCCATCTAGGTTCTAGTTTCCCTGGAAATAGCTCCCTGCGCGCATCATAATATAGAACTAACTGTCCTTTCTTAAAGGTATATTTCTTCGCTTTTAGATCATGTAGCCACTTCATCCAACACTTAGCCACTTCCTGGTGCAACAAACTCTGCAATTTGAGCAATGCAAGTGGACTATAGTCGCAAAACACTCGAATAGGGCATCCTTGTCACCCAAAGAATAATTGATTGCGAATCTAATGGTTGGAAACTCAATTTCTAAGGGCAAGACACACTCCTCCCCATAAAATAATTTGAATGGAATGTGGCCAGTGGCTCATTTAAACATCATGTTACACGCCCATACTGCCACATATAATTTTGTATCCTAGTCCCGTTTCTTTTCGAAGACTATCTTGGACAGGATACCCACAAGCTGCTTATTGGTACTTTTAACTTGTCCATTTACCTGCGGATTATAGGGAGTCGTCTTGTTATGCTTAATTTTCCATGCTTTAGTCAGACTTTTAATCACCTTGTTCAAAAAATGGGTTCCATGGTCCGATATTGTTTCCTTTGGCGGACTGAAACGACAAATGATATGCTCAAGTAGGAACTAGCAATCTCTTTTGCATTGTTCTGCCTCGTCACCCGTGCTTCTAACCACTTTGTAAAGTAATCAGTTGCTACTATAATGTATCTCTTCTGAGTAGTAGACGATGGGGTAATAGGACCCACAAAGTCAATGTCCCACTTCTCAAAAGGAAGGATAGCCATAATAGGTGTAAGTGGTTGCTTACTATTCTCTCTCCTGTCATATCTTTGACATATATCACATCTCTTAACATAATCAAATGAATCCTAGAAGATGGATGGCCACCAATATCTAGCTCTTAAAGCCTTTTGTGCCATCAATCGCCCAGAAAAGTGCCCCCACAAGCGGAGTCATGGCACTCTTCCAAAATAAATGGAACCTTGTCAGGCATCACACATCGGCGATAGATATCATCAACACCCGATCGATATAGTGTTCTTGCGATCAAGGAAAATTTCAATGCCTCCTGATTAATTTTCCTCTTCTCGAATTTTGATAGAGTAGCTCCAATCTCTCCTGTAGATAGATAATGTATTATAGTAGCATACCAGGGAAGAAATAGATGCCATATCAATCTTAAACAATATTTCCATATCACTTCCTTCAACCAAGAACTCTTTTGGCTCTTTGAAATCCACAAGACACTCCACAATGCTTTGTAACTTCGGTGGCTTGCTCTTAATCTCGTAATCAAACTCCTACAAAGCGATTAACCACTTTGCTAAATGATCAAGAGACTGTAACTTATTCAGAAACAATAGAAGCCATTCCACCTTCGTATAAAAAACCACCTTCTCATAGAGAATGTAATGCCTGGACTTTTTGGTTGCAAATGCCATCACAAGGCACAACTTATCCATATAGATATAGTTAATTTCCAATATGCCCAACTTCCAACTGGCAAAAGCTATCGGATGGTACTACTTTTCCTCCCAAATTTGGGATAAGCAGTAACTAATATTATACATGGTGGTTGCTGAAAATATATAGAACATTTTGCCCCTTTTAGGTGCTTTTGAAACAGGTGCTTTGGCAAGCTCCTGGTTCACATCGTCAAAAGATACTTTACATGCATCACTCCATGCAAACTCATTATTGAAGGACAATAGGTTCTTCAGTGGTAACATTCTTTCTGCCAAGGCATTGATAAACCTCCAATAATATCCTACCGATGACAGAAAGCTATGCACCTCCTTTGGAGTATGCGAGGACTCATGGCGACTATGACCTTGATCTTTTCAGGGCCAATCGTGATCCCTATTGAACTAACCACATGACCTAACAATAGCTCATAAGGCACTCCAAAGACGCACTTCCGTGGGTTGAGAGCTATGCAAAATTGTCTACAATGCTCAAAACACTTCCGCAAAATAATCAACTACCTTTCTCTTATGGTGGCTGCCCCCAGGTCATCAATGAAATCTTTCAACTCCTCTGGGGAGATGTCACCAAAGGTCTTATTGAATGTTCTTTGCCACGAACTAGGTGCATTACATAAACCAAATGCCATCACATGGTACGCAAAGGTACCAAAGACAGTAATGAATGTCAATTTCAGCTTGTCTTGCTCAGCAATTGCCATTTGGTTATATCCGATAAAGCAATCCATGAACGAATATATTTTTCTACCCGCTAATTGATCCAAATTTTGATCAATAAAGGGCAATGGGTAGTAGTCTTTAACAATCTACTTATTCAACTCTCTAAAGTCTACACAAAGCTAGATTTGATTATTTATCTTCTTTTTTATCACAATTGGTGAACACCATCCATTATGTTGAATAGGGAAGATCAAACTCGCTTTTCGCAACTTCTGTAGCTCCTCGAACAGCCCATCCCTTAGTTCAAAAGGCATGCGTGTTACTTTCTGACATATAGGACATGTACCTTTCTTTATAGGAATAGTATGCACAACTAGACAAGGGGGAATGTCCCTAAGTTCCAAGGAAAGTTGTCACGGAATTCTCAAATTAAGGACACATAGTCCTCTCTTTCGCGTCTGAACTGAGCATGGAACCTAATTTGATTGGCTACGAATCATTAGGCGTACCAAGGTCCAACTCAATAACGTCTGCATCTCTTATTCAATTTTGAGGCTCTATCGACTCATTCAATGTTATCTCATAAATGTCCTCTCTATAGTGGACCCTTCTTTAGATCCATCGCTTAATGACATCTCACTACCAAATGAATCATCTACTATTTTTAGTTCAGTAGAGGATAAAGGAGCTCTCTCACTTTGAGGAGACTCAAGGTAAGCATACACTCTTACACGATTGACACCTCTACCTAGAATCACTCGACCAGCGGGTATATCAACTTGACAATCTGTTCATAAAATCCATGGATTGCCTAGCAAAAATAAATAGTGTGGATGTCCTACAAACCTTATCACTCTAAATTCCAGGTAGCATTCCACACTTGCAATGGTAACATGGACTTTAGTGATGCAACCTTTTGGTTGCCTTAGACTGTCATTAGCCATCCTAAGAAGTGTGGAGCCGTCTTTTGAATTTCTAAACCTAGCCTTTCCATCAAGTCTGAACTCATGATATTGACGGAGGATCCAATGTCCACGATGGCATACTAATATTCTATCCACATATGCTAGAACCCTAGCGCAATGATCTTCAGCATGATCGAACCAATCTTTTCCCACTCTAGCTATGCCCAAAGGTTCTACAATATACCCAATATATAGGATTTTCTTGAATTCCTTGTGTACTCCTAGAGACAATTTAATCAATTGCAAGAGATTCACATTTGGTTTCACTTCGCAAAGAAAACTTGCTAAGTCAAAGTCATGATAGTTAGCCAAAGTTATCTTCTCTCGCCAAACCATTCTCTCCTTTGGTCTTTGGACAGCTTTGGTGCCTCTTTTTTAACTTTTGCCTTCTTTTTTGGCAATCCTTTATCCTTCTTGGGATCAACTTTACTATCAATAGGCCTTAGAGGTCCACCTTCCATATCAAGATTCAGGACTTGCTTTCCCCTAGCATCTTGCTTAGGGTGTCCCTCGACAGGTTCTACATTTCCTTTGTCACCCTTTCTAGTCTTTTGACCTCTTATTACGGCTCGTAGATTAGAAGTTTTAGTGTCATTGACATGTACGGCCTCAATAATACTGACTTCACTGCCATGAGGCAACTCCTCTACAAGAGCCTTTCCTCGTTGCAGTATTTGTCTTGGTCCATCATCTTGCTAGAGATTATTCCCTTGTGCGCGATGGTTAACTAGACTTGGATGTTTACTCCCTTGTTGAAGAGAACTAATCTTACTCCAACAGGTAGCAGCTAAGTGGCCAGACTTTCTGCAAATATCTCATTTGACATTCGGACAATTCCTAGGGAAATGTTGGCCACCACACCACTTATAGCTGAGTCTCCTCTTTAGGGCATCAACTCCCTATCAAATTTTGCTGCTTCTTAAGAAAATTGATATCCAACGCTATTTTTCTATATTGCTCAGAAATCATATCGGTGTAGTGCTTCATCATGTCCTTAACTTTGCCAAGGACATTAGAGGCACTCGACTCATAGCTGCGATCATCAGCCTGTCGTCCCATCGACCTAACCACTTGATTAGGAATTGGCCCACTGAGCTATTAGTACAACATTAGGATTCATTATTTGGCCTCCACCATTTAGTGGGGCTATCTGACTAGCCATAGACATAGTCACAGTGGGAGGAGTTGGTAACATAAGTAAAGTTGGCATAATACTACCTCTTCCATTCACATTTAACATAGGGTCCCCTTGACTCCCATTGGTCAGTGCCAAATTATTACCATTCCAATTTATCCTTGCTGTATAAGTCACTTCCAAGTGTAACTCTACTCCTTCTGCTTGGGTAATAGCAGTGTCAATGTCAACCAAAGAAACACTACTAAGCTGCACCTGGATATTGAGATCTAATCCATGTAGGAAATATTGTAACTGTGTAGTCGGTGGAATGGGGATATAAGTATTAAGTTTGTGAAGAACTTGCTTTAGTTTCTTGGCATAGGCTTGGACATTCTCATTTGGCTCTTGGCATGTTACATTCAAGACGTGCAACCAATACTGTCTACCCCTCTCAAGAGCAAACTCTCTACGGAAGGCTATGAAGAATTGGTAAATGCTAGTTATGGTTCCGGCCTCTAGACCAATGCTGGTAAATCCAGTGTCCCTGCTAGAATTGCAATGGGTTGTGCCATGGCTAAAACTAGATTGACAACAAGAGTTTGTATAGGTAAAACTACACCCCCACTTGAAGTGGGTTGATTGATTGAAAGCAGGGAAGTACTAAGACTTCTACTTGCACTCAAAGGGCCGCTTTTGATACTTACATTATTAGAACCACTGCCGCTTATGCATAGCGGGCTGCTCCTTTGAGAAGAATAGTGACTTAGAATCTCCAACCATCATCTAGCCCTCTTAGCATGTTCCTCTTTTTGTATTTCAGCTTGACGGTTCTTGTCAGAGGACATAAACAAACTATTTGGTCCCTAGAAACCCTAGATTCGGAACCACCGCTTATTGGTGGCTCTCGACAAATGCACCACTGATGGGACCTAAAAATGGGTTGGCACTAGCTATGGCACTAGTTGGACCTCATGCACACAACAAACAACCCCTACCACACTGCCTCGCGGGCCAGAAGCATTTGAGACTCACTCTACACTAAATGCTAATGTCAATTTTATATTTGTATTACACCATAGTCCGACGTTTACCATCCCTTCTCCTTAAAGGGAGATCCCATAACATATAGGCATAATACCTCATAGCACGAACATAGGGAAGCACCTTTCGGCTGATTGCTATGGTTCCACTACGACTCTCCTACACCTCGGGGATTGGCCCCAAGATGCGTCGCCCTAACATAAAATATAGACGATACAAGCTCCACTCTTTTATCTTGAACGTATTCCAGGAGATACCATGTGTCCTTACCAAATAATTCTTGAAAAAACCGATCGACTAGCCTACACATTAGGACATCTTTTACACTCAAGCGTAGGTCATCATCACAGAAAATAGGTGCTATGCATCCAATTCTTCATATTCCGATACCATGGTTGATATGCACATGCAAAAGTGGATGATCCTAATGTGCTCAAATATCATTTTCAATCAAAAACATGTCGTGCACAACCAAGCTTTCCAATGCTCATTTACTAACTCGTTGCGGTGATGTAAGGATAGCACCGAGACAATTCTCATGCTACTATCCTCTTAAGTGAAATACAAGGAACCCTATATAATGATATGCATAAGAAAAATCAACAATAAACGACACTCAAATCACATCATTCAAACACCCCATCCCCTACGTTTAGGTAGTGCTTCCATTGCATAGGTGTAGGGGTTCATTTTGTCATATTTTGATGTATGAAAAGCAATAAATCACAAACTTTGACAAAAAGATAGGGCAAACTGAGGTTAAAGCTCATGCTCATACATTCACCAACTCATTATATTTTTTCTTATTTTTATGAAGTCTATTTCTACTTTTTCCATATTTTTATTTATTTTTATACATTTATTTATCAATAATCACTATTATTTTTTTCTTTTTCTTATACCAATTACTTCAGCATACTACAATTCAAATTTATTTTCCATTTTTTCCCATTGGAACACATTCATCCTTTTACCCTTAAAATCGCATTATGGGCTTTGTGGGATCTAAATATCACATGTAAATCATTATGAAATCAACTTTTTCTGATAAACAACAATTAAACATGGTGCAACCAACACTCAAACAAAACTTTAATCACATAAGAACATCATTTCCATCATAAAATGCCAAAAAAGCTTCATTTCCTTCATAAAAAATAGTCATACCGTGTTTCTACGAAACCCAAATGCTTTAAATGATTGCGTGACTAGTGGACAGAGCCTCCATTGCTCTCAATTCCATGTTGCACATCAATATTCAGCATCTCCATGAATCTCATCATCATTTGCTTCAATCTCCTTCCCGATTCTTCCTTCAAGATAATGCCCATGAATAACCTATAGAGGGGAGAGAGAGGGAGGAGAGATAACACTGATTTCTAATCTCCATGTCCATGCAGCCATTGGAGGAGAGGAGAGTGGTAATGGAAGGCAAAGAAAGATTGTAGATCATGTATGTAATCGGTCTAGGGCTTGTGTTGAAGCTCCATAGCCCCTCCATCACAAAAAATCGGCATCCTGTCTCAAAATGTCTCCATTCTTTCTCACGCTATCAAAAAAACGCGCCCCCCCCCCCCTTTCGTCAAATTTTGGGGGGTTGGGAGATCCCAAGGGCCACCCCCCTTTCCACCAAGTCTGTTTACACTTGAAAGGGAGCGACAGATCGAAGGTTGGACTTGAGAGCTATGGCGAGAGAGTAAGAGCAAGAAAGGGAGAGACTAGAAATGGAAACTCCAACAGTCACAATGTGTGACCAGGCCTTCCTTTATTCAAACTGTTACTAAAAGAATAAAGAATAAAGTGACCGTGGCGGGCGCCTGCCACCTATAGTGTGCAGTGGTGGTGCTGTCAGTGTAGTAATATACGGGCGGCTAGGCAGAGGCGCATTTACCCCCAACAACCTCCCACTTAAAGGCGAATCTGCCCCAGTGAGGAGTGAAAAGAAAAAGAAAAAAGACAGTACAACATGTACACATGTACAACAGGATGAGGAAAGACATCATCTCATCCCACGCCCATCAACCTCTTGAGGAAGGCAAAGCACTCTGTAGAGAGGCTTTTTGTGAGCAGATCTGTAGGATTCTGGTCAGTCAAGATCCTGACAAGATCAACAGACTTGTTCTCAACGACCCCACGTATGAAGTGATACCTCACCTCAATGTGTTTCATCTTCATATGGAAGACTGGATTCTTGGCTAACTGAATAGCACTCATAGAATCCAAATGCAGTGTAGGGATAGCATCAATACCAAGGTCAGCAACTAAACGACCCAACCAAATGGCCTCCTTGCAAGCCTCAGTGGTTGCAACATACTCGGCCTCTGTAGTAGAAAGGGCCATGCATTTTTGCACCCTGGACATCCAAGAAACAGCACCTCCAGCATAGGTGAATACATACTTCCTACTATCTCCATGTCGTGCATAATCAGAGTCAGTATACCTCACGGCTCCTGTATCCTAGCTGCCATAGCATATGCACATACCTCCAATGCCCTTTAGGTACCTCATGATACCCTTCACGGCATCCCAATGCTTCTTGCCAGGTGTAGCCATATAGCGTGCCACAACACCAACTGCAAAGGCAATATCTGGACGAGTGGCTATCATGGCATATATAAGACTGCCCACTGCATATGCATAGGGAATCTTGGCCATCTCAGACCTCAGCTCATCTTTTTGCGGACAATCAGCCTGTGATACCTTCACATAAGAAGGCAATGGACAGCCAATAAGCTTTACGTCCTGCATGCGGAAGCGCTCAAGGACTTTATGAATGTACTCCCTCTGTGACAAGTAGAGGAGTCCATGATGCCTGTCGCATCTAATGCACATACCAAGTATGTGAGCGGCCTATCCCAGATCTTTCATCTCAAAGCTCTTCTTGAGCTGAGCCTTAAGAGCATCTAGCTCATCATGAGCTTTCCCTACTATCAGTATATCATCCACATAGAGTACCAAAATCAATAAAGAACCATCACGGGCTTTCTTCGTATAAAGACACGGATCCATAGCACTCTGACTGTAGCCTTGTGACTGCATAAAGGCATCAAACTTATGATACCACTCCCTAGGTGCCTGTTTCAAGCCATAAAGACTTTTCTTCAATTTGCACACTAGGTGCTGCTTGCCAGGTTCTGCAAAGCCCTTAGGATGCTCCATATAAATCTCATCATGCAAGTCCCCATGTAAGAAAGCCGTCTTGACATCCATCTGGTATAAATCCAAGTCAAGCTGAGCAACCAAAGCCAAGACTAAGCGTAGGGTGATCATCTTAACCATAGGAGAAAATATCTCGTCAAAGTCCACACCATGCTTTTGCTTAAAACCCTTTGTTACCAATCTAGCCTTGTATGCCGGCTTGGGGTGTCCAGGGGTACTTTTTAGCTTGTACACCCACTTGCATGGCAAAGCCTTCTTTCCCGTAGGCAAGGAAACCAAATCCCAAGTGTCATTCTTATGCAGGGAGTCTATCTCAGACTGCATAGCCCTCTCCCAGGAGTGACTGTCACCCCTGTGCATAGCCTCATCATAGGTGAAAGGCTCTCCTGCATCTATAACCAAGACATAATGCATCGAGGGATGAAATCTATCAGGTGGACGTCTGTCTCTAGTAGACCATCTCACGACAGGCTCTGCTGCCTGCCCAACTGCCTATCCAACACCCTAACCATTAGCATCTACTGCAGCTGTAGGCTTCCCAACTGGTTGTGCGGGAGCTCTCGGCTCTTCCTGAAATATGATCCTGCAGATCTCAATAACTCTCTTAGACTGCCTATGCATTTTGTCTTCATGGAAGACTACATCATGACTGCGGATGACTTTCCGCGCTTGCGGATCCCAGAGACGGTAACCCATCTTGCCTGCATCCCCATAACTAAGGAAAATGCATTTAACACTCTTGGGATCTAGCTTACTTCTCTTGTCCCTGGGCACATGGCAAAATGCCTCACATCCAAAGACACGGAGATGCGCATAAGAGGGAGGTTTTCCAGTCCATACCTCCTCTGCAACCTAGAAATCCAAACCACTAGAGGGTGATCTGTTTATGACATGCACAGCTATACTAACTGCCTCAATCCAAAAGCTCTATGTGGTAGGCCTGCATGGCTAAGCATATTGCGTACACGCTCCTGGATGGTTCTATTCATTCGCTCAGCCAAACCATTCTGGGGGGGGTGTAGGGCGCGGTCAACTGATGCTTAATACCCCTCTCATCACATAACTGCTCAAAAGCACATGAGACATACTCACCCCCATTATCTGTCCTTAGGCATTTTAGCCTATACCCAAACTGGTTCTCAACCAATGCAAGCCATCTCTGAAACAAGCCAAGATATCAGATTTTAGCTTAATGGGATAAGCCCAAACTTTCCATGAAAAATCATCTATGAATGTAATAAAATACTTTGCACCACCCATAGACTGACAAGGCATGGGCCCACTGACATCCGAATGTACCAATGCCAAGGGCTCACTCATGCGTGGCCTACCAGACTTCTTATGCATAGACCTAGTCTGCCTGCCATAAAGACAATGCTCACATGAATCAAAACATGCATAATCAAGGGGCGGTAAGTACTGCAAACCAGAAAGCATTTTCATTCCCTTCAAAGACATATGACCAACCGTGCATCAAATGACAATGCCAAACAAGCTATAGCATCAAATGTCAGTGTAACACTGTCATAAATTGCCTGTAGACTGTTATGACAGTCCCAAAACAGTGTTAAATCAGTCCAAATGCTATGCCAACACATCAACCATCAAAACCAAGCATCAAAGCATGTTCATATGCCCGAAATGGAGCCTTTGCAAGTGCTAATGGAGGGGGAGAGCTGTTGTTGTGACTATCAATGCTGAAGACACATATGGGAGGGCTGTTTGATTCTGCCAACTATAAATGCTGGTCCTGGGGCTGCAAAAAATGGTGGCCAAGCTTCGGAGGGGTCCGGTTAAAGCCAAGGAAGGCCTCAAACAAGCTCCAACAAGTCTTGTTCAAAGGCAAGTGAGATATGAAGCAAGGGAGCTTCAATGGTGGCTGCCCCAATCTTGTTTACAGCTTGTGAGACTTGAGAACTGAAGTAAACCCTAAAGATAATGATCAAATACCTTTGATGTAATGCCCTCATGGTATGAAACGCATATAGTAGTAACTTTTGATACATGGTATGAATTGAAGCTAGCTTTCCTCTTCAAATTTAGGAATCAAGGCTTTGAAGAGTGGATGTGAGAGGAGCTTACAAATTTGAGCTAGTCCCTTGGAGAATGAGTCAAAGAATATGTCTCAAGTATGAAATCCATATTGAGGAGATGGACCAACCATAATCCGGATGAAGTAATTCAAAAGGGAGTCTTTCTTAGAGGATTGCAACCAAATGTTTGCAAGTTTGTGGAACTGAGAAGACTAGCTAATTTGTAAGCTATAGTGGAAGGTACCACACTCTATAATGAGGTGCAAACTAGATTGTCAATTATCCTAGGAAGAGGTGTTCTCCTACCTCCCTTAATGCCAAGAATGGTGTATCCACTGAATGCAACTCCAAGAATTGTCCATTACCTCTATCCATAAATGCATACAATGCCTCAATATGGTGCACCAACTCCACAATGGCCATAAACAATAGCTCCTATGATGGTCCAACCACAACAACAAAGGCCTCAAAAAGTTAACCCAATGGTATATCATCAATAATAGTGAGACTCTACCAACTAGAATTAGTAGCCCCAATAGTCTAAAGAAGATCCGTAAATTATAATCAAAATAAAGGCCCTTATGCATAAACTCAATCGGTATATGTTGTGATCATAGAATAGCCCCAAAATCCCACTAGAAATGTGTCAAGAGAGAATGTTTGAAGGACGTTATACAATTCAATTGAAAACATTAAGAAGAAAGCAATGGACATGATAACAAAGAAGTTCTAGACTATGAAGGTGAATACTAGTAGTATCTCCAATCCTATAAGAGTAGCTTCAAATACCTCAAGATGAATACTTCATGCAAAAAATGCCACCAAGTAAGACATTTAGCCACCATTTAATGTATCAAAAACCCACCATTCTGTTGAATGCTAAAATGACTAGATTTTTCGATTGATTTTTGTTGTTTTTGAGGCCTGAATGGTTGATTATTGATGGATTTTGAGTGATGATTGGTTTTTTTGGAAGTGTTTGAGAGTGTTTTGGATGATATTGATTATGTTTTGGAAGCTCATGATGATTTTCAATAGAAATATGAAGCTATGTGATGTTTTGATAGGTTCAGTTGAGGTTCTGATTGGTTTTGATACCTTCTGTTTTTAGCTTCTTTTTTGTTCTGATTTTCTTCTATATGAAGTATGGATTGATTATTAATGAAGGTTGAGATCTTTTGAAAGATTATTGAATAGTTTTTGATAGTTTGGGATGGTTTTAGTAGGAGTTATGAGGTTCAGATGTTCTCTGATGACCTTCTGTAACCCTATGTTGATCCTCTGTAGACCTTCTGTAGAGTCTCTATTATGTTCTGCTCTGTTCTATTCTGTAAATCCTCTGTAGATCTTCTGTAAGTGTTTTGTGATATGAGGTTGTAATTTGGGAAAGTTTTCTAGCTTTTGGAAAGGATGAATCTAAGTTCAAAAGAGCTAAAACAAATGGAAGAAGTAGATGTTGAAGACTCAAGTGCAGACTGAAGTGACAGAGACAGAAGAGAGATATGAAGGGTTACTGTAGATGATCTGGTGCCTCTTTGACATAGACCTACCTCTTGGGAGGTGCATCCACGACCTAAGAAGGATTATTGAGTATTGTAGTAAGGAGATGATGTACTATTGATTGAGAGAGAGAGTCAAGGATAGAAAATTTTATGAAAACAATGTATCTTTTATGAGAGAAAACTATGAAAACAATGAAGATGAATTATATGTGATTATTTTAATTTAGAAATGGTGTATTATTTTGTGTTTCTTGTTCTATTGATGGATTCTATGAAGGTGTTGAAGATTATGGTTGATTCTATCAAATCCGTGGGAGATATCTACTATGATGTTGCGTGAAGATTTGTTATTTTCCTTGTTGTGGTTCTCAAAAGAATTAAAAAAAGCTTGTTGATGTTACAAGATAGATTTTCTTGCAGTAGAAACCCCTTTTCCTTGGTGTTCCTCTTGGGGCTTCATGTTTTTGGTGCGCAATCGGGGAAACTTGCCATCAACAAGCATTAGAAGAGGTTGAAAATGAAGGAAATGGTATTGCCAAGAAGAGGAGAATTCAATGGATGCTTGCAAAGTTCCTTCTTTCAGTGAAGAGTTGGAGATTCTTATTGCCAAAGCCACTTTCTACAAGAAGTTCATCCCACAATGGCAAAAATATATTACCATCATGATGCAAGCTCTATGTGGTGGACTATTTCCCCTTCATGTTGAAGCAACAGAGATGTGCATCTTGGTGGCAACTTGTTTGGGAACAAATTGAAGTGCAGAAACAGAGTGAATGACCATCCATGGAAGATTTGGCATTCATTGAGAAGTTTCTAGACATCATCAAGTGGGATATCGTGAAGAAGCTTTAGGAGTTGTAGTCAGTGGAGATTCACAAAAATAAGAAGGAAAAAAGTTGAAACTTGTTCATGGATGCTCAACAGCAGGACACATGGGATGCTTGGTGCACTGACAACCTCCTATTTGTTCAATTAGCAACCCACTGGAAGTTGGTAGACAAAGTGTTTTTTACAACGTACACTATTGAAACCATCAGAAGCTGGCATTATTATGATGATGACACAACAATTATCCTCAAAAGAATGAGTTTTGATACTTTCAAAACGGAATATCTCCCCCTCTGTAGTGGTTTGAAAGCTGAATTTAGAGATGTTGAAAAGAAGGAAGTAGAAGAGATGTTGGCCAGAGAGTCCTCTAGAGATTGTAGCCCTATAATTCTATTCTGTCGAGTACAGACCAACTGGTTGGAGCCAACCCCCTGATGAATGACGCAATCAAGAGGCAAGTGCTAGAACGAGTCTAGAGGTATGTGAGAAGAGAGAAGGCAAAAATCAAGGCCGAGAATGAGCTTGTAGCAGAAGGTTCCTTTGACGCCCTAAAAGCACTCTTTACAAAAGTCCCCATGGTGACTCAAGGTCCCCTTCCTAGTCAGATTTGTCCCGGAAATATGATAGGCCAGCAAATGTAGTCCCATTTCTAATTTTTAAGGGAGAGTACAATGAAGACCCCAATCTTCATGTAGCAGAGTTTATGGTAGCATGTGTGGCTAATAATGTCAGAACCCCTGAGCATTGGTTAGCAATCTTCCCCACCACTTTCAAGGGAGCAGTGTTTCAATGGTATGAGAGACAAGCAATAGGAACTTTTGACACATGGGACGACCTGAAGTTGGCCTTCCTCACTAAATTCATGAGTGAAGGTTTTAAAGAGCGGATGCGAGAGGAGTTCATGAACCTAAGTCAGTCTTCTGGAGAAAGAGTAGAAGCTTATGTCTCGCGAATGGAATCCATCTTGAAGAGATGGAGCAATCATTACTTGGATGAAGGATTCCAGAAAGGAGTATTCCTCAGAGGCCTACAACCAGAAGTTTGCAAGTTTGTGGATTTGAGAAGACCAGTCAACTTACAAGCTGCAGTGGAAGGTGCAAGACTATATGATGAAATTGAAGCAAGGCTGTCAATGACTTGAGGAAGAGGAGTCTTACATCCTCCCATGCCAAGAACGATATACACCAAATGCAATCCCAGGGACAGTTCCCTACCCCTATCCCCAGATGCAAATAGTGCCACAGTACAATGCACCTAATCCACAATGGCCATAGATAATAATGCCTCAAATGATGGTTCAACCACAACAGCAGTGGTCTCAAACAGTTCCCCCAATGGCGACTCAACAACATTGGAACCCTACCAATTGGAATCAACAACCCCAAGTCTAAACATGAGCTTTGAATGAGAACCAGAATAGAGGACCCTTTCGATCAACCCAACTTGTATATGCAGTAATTACAAAAGCTTCCCAAAACCCTACTACAAGTACATCAAGAGGTGAAAATCTGAAGGACTACCTATCCAACTGAGTCACAAGTATTAAGAAAGAGCTTATGGATGTGATTACAGAACAACTACAGATGCTGAAGGTAAATACCGCTAATATATCCACTCCTGCAGGAGGTGGAAGAGATGTGATGCATTCTAATACATGGTGTAGAAAGTGCCATCAAGTGGAACATTTAGCCACTGAATGTACCCGAAAAACAACCAATCCCTTAGCCTTATGTTCATACTGTTTGAGGAAGAACCATACATAGAATATTTTCTCTCTGAAAGAGATGCATGAATGAAGAAAGAAAGATGAAGACACAAGATTCAATTTGCTGGAATCCAAAATGACAACGTAGGACATTGGACCAAAGCCTAGGGAGTTTGGTCCTAATTTGGGTCCAAGGAGATTTCCCTCTCAAAGTTACAGAGGAGACAGTCTAGCGGTGGTCAGAGATCGGGAGTGGAATGTTACAGATGTGGAGAAAAGGGTAATATCTCATTGAATTGTCCAAACCCTAGAAGATCTGTGGATTACAAGCCCTTATGTAGCCGATGCAAAGGAGAAGGCCATACTATGAAAGATTGTCCAAGTCCAACCCCTGTCAAATCTACTTCTGATACCCAACAGAAGATCCAAGAACCTGCTTCCAATTTGGTAGAATTGGAAGTGGCCGCAATAACACATGCAAAGAAAGGAGAATCTATAGTTCCAAAAGAGAATGCTTCTTTTACCAAGACTGTGAAGTTCAACCTCCCTCGGGAAAAGCAGAACAATGCAATCCAAAGTAAGGAAGTACAGAGCACTACAGAGCCACAGAAAGCTACAGAGACATGACCAGAGGTCCAGGAAATAGAGGATGTGTAAGTCCCTCCTCATGATGAAGAAGAGCATATGTTGCCATTCCTAAAAGAAAAATGGAAGATAAAAGTGGGTGTGGCCCCATTTCCTCGTTGATTGGAAAAGCCTGTGGATCCTATTAAAGAGTATGATTTGGTTAAAAACCTAGACACCTTTAAACCAAACCTAACATTCCAAGAGTTACTGATGCTATCTCCCAGTTTGCCGAAAAGATTCAAAAGCATCCTGACAAGAAGACACAAACTAAGGATTGCTTCCTGAACAACAACAAAGTCCAATAGGACCTCAGAACCTATAAAGGAAGTGGATGTGGCTAACGCCTTCCTAGATCCTGGAACCCCAAAGATTAGTGTATGGATAGAGGGATGATTTATTTCAGATGCATTGATTGATGGAGGCTCATCAGTAAATATAATGACGGATGTGATAATGAAAGATCTAGGTTTGCAAGGAATTCAACCTACATAGTTTCTTATCAGATTGGTAGACCAAAGCTTAATCAAACCGTTGGGCATCCTCCCATACATGAAAACGACCCTTGCAAGAAGAGACTATTGACTGACATATTTGGTGGTCAAACCAAATTCTTACGGAACCTCATACCCTCTGTTGTTGGGAAGACCTTGGATTTTTGAAGTAAGAGCCAGGACGGACTGGTTCAAAGGCACCCTAACCCTAGGAAGAGGACCTAATAAAGTGGTGTTGAAATTGTATGGATTGCAAAAAGGCAATGGATCCACATCCATCGAAGTCATAATAGACTCCTCCAATAAAATAACAGATTTTACATCAGGAGAGGAAGAGGCTGTTAAACAGATCTTTCCCAAGAAAACAGAGGCACAGTCCTTAACAGTGGGCACTGTAAGCTAACTATCGAGAGAAGTAAAGTCTTTGTCCATGGGAGAATACCTCCTGTCTCAACTCGAATTGACTTCGAAAATCACCTCTAACAGTGACATAAAAGCATGGATGTACTATTCTCCTTGTTACATGGCAGTCACAGAGACAAAAGCAAAGTCAGAAGCAGAGATAGAGGTAGAAGTAGAAGCAGACATAGAGACGGAGGACCTGTTCTTCTCCTATAGAGCCTCTACAGAAGCAGAGATAGAGCCTTCAGAGGAAGAGGATGAAAATGATGAGGAAGAAAAAGAAGTAGGTTATAAAAGTGAAGATGAAGAAGTTTCTTTGATAGCGGATAATCTTGTTGATGTCCTTACAGAGACCTCAGAGGCCAGGATCTCGAGGTGTTGGATGGAATGACCATGGTTCCATTTGGGTTGACCAATGGACCACAAAGTATGCAAAATCAGCATAAGCAATGGATCAAGGGTATAAAAATTAAGTTCACCAATGGCTCTTGTTGCCCTAACCATTCATTCTGGAGAAAAGATGATGATGATGATGCCCCTTGTCAACAAAAGCCAGAGCCATCAGAGCCATGGCTTAAAGAAGGTCCGTGCTATGTGACATTCTTGGACGCATCCTTTGAAGATGAATTCCTAAGTCCAAAGGAAATCACCACTCACACAGAAGAAAACAAAGCTCTAATACCCTTCTAGCAGTTCCAACAGACAAATGAGTCATCTATTCGGAAGGAGGATATTGGTTCTAGTGGAACATCAGATGATGACACTACTCCCTTGAAGGAGTCAGATCTCCACCTAGAAGCAATCCGTGGGACATTTATCCGTAAAGTGGAAGGTGAAAGGCAATTGACATTCCTAGAGGCTGACGGTACACAACGTCACTTGAAAGTGGGCCTAAATCTTCCAGAAGAAGAACTTAGACGTGTTTGCTTGGTCATATAAAGATCTAAAGGGGTTTGATCCCACAGTATACGAACACCACATCAATCTAGAGCCGGATGCCAAACCAGTGAGGTAGAGACAGAGGCGTATGAATCCCAATTATTATGCTCTAGTAAAGGCAGAATCATTGAAGCTTCTCGAAGTTGATTTCATTTATCATGTGGCTAACAGTGAATGGATTTTGACCATTGTGGTCGTACCCAAGAAGAATGGGAAGCTTCGCATCTGTGTGGACTTTCGAAAGCTGAACTCAAAGACAAAGAAGGATCATCTCCCTATGTTAGACATACTGACAAGTCATGAACTCTATTCCCTCTTGGATGGATTCAGCAGATACAACCAAGTCCAAGTCGCAAAGAGAACCAATCCAAAACAACCTTCACCACAAAATGGGGAACCTATGCTTATAGAGTGATGCCGTTTGGGCTCTGTAATGCTCATGCTACCTTCCAATGAGTAATGATGGCTGCCTTCTAGAACCATCTACATGATTTCATTGAGGTGTATCTCGATGAATTTTGTGTTTATAGCCTAATTCGTGAGCATTGGGGACACCTAGAGCAATGTTTTGACAGATGTCAAGAGTATGGGATCTCTCTCAACCCCGACAAATGCATCTTTGGCTTCTCATCAGGAGTTCTTTTGGTCCATATTGTCTCTGCACAAGGGATTGCAATAGACTCGATGAAGATTGAGAAAATTTCTGCCTTGACAGTACCAACAAACCTCAAGCAATTGAGAGGATTTCTTGGCCATGTGGGCTACTACAGAAGATTTATTGCAAATTTTGCAACCAAGGCAACCCCTCTGCACAAACTCCTAAGGAAAGATGTGGATTTCCTTTGGACTAATGACTGTGAAGAAGCCTTCAATACTCTAAAACAATGCCTCATCAAAGCACCTATCTTGCAGTCTCCTGACTGGATAAAGGAGTTCCATGTGCACACAGATGCATCAGTTGAAGGGCTAGGTGATGTCTTATGTCAAAAGGGGCCCTCTAAATTAGATCAACCAATCTATTATGCAAGTCAGAAAGTAACTAACCAAGAGCGGAACTATACAGTGACAGAGCTTGAGTGCTTAGCAATGGTATTTGCATTGGAGAAGTTTTGACACTATCTACTGTCAATGGATTTTAAGTTTTACGTGGACCATGAAGCCTTGTCATTCCTGATGAACAAAGTAGATGTCAAAGGACAAATGATGAGATGGTTGCTCCTATTCCAAGAGTTTGATTTTGAAGTGGTCACTAAGCCTAGCCGTTCCCATGTCCTAGCTGATCATCTGTCACGAATCCCTCAAATTGTAGAAGAGGAATAGGACGATCCAGACCTTCCTGATGCTTCCTTGTTTCTAGTCGACACAATTACCCCATTGTACACACAAATAGCCAATCTCTTGGCAACCCAACAGTATCCTCCTGGCATCTCAAGCCATGAGAAGAAGAAGCTTCTGTTGGAATCATCCCTCTACACCTTACTAGGCAGCGCACTGTACAAGAAAGGCAAAGATGAAGTGTTGCAAAGATGTGTTATAAGAGACGAGATCGGGATTATTCTTAAGGCTTGTCATGACGAGCCATGTGGTGGACACTTTGCAGGAGAATCAACAACCATGAAGGCTTTGTTAGTAGGATACTAGTGGTGGCTGACCCTCCACAAGGATGCATATGACTACTGCAAGAGATGTGATGCTTGTCAGCGAAAGGGGAAACCCACCAAAAAAAGTGCCATGCCACTGCAACCTATCCTTCCCCTAAAGACATTCGAGAAGTGGGGGATTGATTTCATGGGTCTCATTGATCCGCCCACCAAACGGAAGCAGAACAGATACATCTTGGTATGTATCTCTTATAAGGCAGCTACAGGACAAACTTCTTTCCAGTTGGTGTATGGCATAGAAGCCGTCTTTCCTGTTGAGCTAGAGTTGTCCTCTTTGTGAGTGGTAGTTAAAAACTGCCTCGAAGATGAAGAGTCCCTCCAGCTCTGCATGTTGCATTTGGAATGTTTGGATGAGATTCGGCAGATGGCCCCGCAGTGCATGAAAACCACTCAAGCATGACGTAAGTCCTATCATGATAGCTTCATCAAGCACAAGGAGTTCAAAGATAGTGATCTTGTCCTAGCCTATGATTCGTGATTTGGCAAGTTTCCTGGCAAGCTACAATGTTGGATGGGTCCCTATAAGGTCCTTACTATCAATCCTAATGGTTCTGTCCAAGTGCAATCCGTTGACGCTTCTAAGGATCCCTTTTTGATTAATGGCTATTGCCTGAAGAAGTATTTCCCTCCCTGGGATCTTGACAATCACAGTCGACCTACCCTTTCCCTTTTGGGCATTGCACTGCCTTCTCTTCATGCTCTTGATAGCCTTTATGATCTTCCTCATGAGGCAGTCTCGTTTTGCTAGCCCCTCCTAGACACCTCCCATCCTTACTCTGTTCTCCTCTCGTCTGATCCAGCAGTGGTGATGAGGATGGTCTTGCTACATTGTATTTCTACCACTCTTTTTATTTTAAAAAAGAGAAAAAAAAAGGGAAAAAACTGGTATGGGAGAAAAGGAAGCAATTCCATGTCATAGCAGGCCTCGTTCCAAGACCCTGTGATAAACACCCTTGGACGGGAAGCTGACTGTGGAAAAGGTGCGAACACCCCGCAGTCCAGAACAGTTGAATCACTAGCCGAACCTTTTCAGATGCAACTTTCCAGAGCCACCTCCCTTGGTGTGCTGGATCAGCAGCCTCATTTGAAGGACTAATTCCCTACAAAGACTACCTTTTCCAAGGACAACATGCTCTACAGATAAAATCAAGTTTCGACATGTTGGCTACCTCCCTGGGTATGCCTCTTCATCAACAAACACAACGATCTTTATTGACAACCCCCTGAGTGATGTGAGTTTTCATCCTAACCGGATGGGGACGTGAGTATGGCCTGCCCTCTATATCTATCAGTGAGTGTGAGATAGAGGGTGGGGTGAGTGACCAATCCTTTCCCTTCAATTCAAATGAGAGGTGCGATGTCTGAATGGAGTGTTGCATGCACAGGATGGGCCTCTCAATGCACAAAGCACAATCTATTCCTGTGCACTGCACTATAAGGCTCCTTGGCCTTCCTTCTTGCATTATATGCTGGCACAGGGCCGGATGCACAGTTGCACCATCAAATGTGCACAAGGCGTACAACAATTCTGCACAAGTGAATGTGAGGATTACATCAATGGGTTTCCCTCTGTATTCTCCAACAGAGCGTGACACAGAGGATGGGCTGAGTGTGATTGGTGTTTCTCCTCAATCGATTCCGAGAGGTGAGGTTGAGGGGTGTTACGACAATTGGAGTCATGTACGTTTTCATTTCCCTATGCACACACGGGACGGATCTCTCCCATCGTCACAGGACACGTCACCTTGTTCTGTGCACTGCACTACGTGGCTCCCTGGCCTTCCTCCTTGCACCTGTGCTAGATGGGTGGAACGCATGAATGCACCATCACACTGGCATACTCCTTCCCAATCACTCTCCCCTTGTTCAGTTCTAAACCAATCGTGAGTTATGGGATTTCATGCGTATTCATTGAGCGATAGGCATCATGGGGTGAGAGACTATTCTATCATCTTCTTGAGTGCTCGTGAGTTGAGAGTTCTATTCTTCGTCATTGATGCTTGAATCGACTCACTTTATCAACAAAGCTACCTCCATGGGTGTTGTTGCATGGTCCCTGCCATGTTGGATGTGTTCTGTGGCGCGCCCTGGTCTCTCATGTTTCCCGACGATGGTTTCAATCTTCTTGCATCAACAAGGACGGTTCCCTTCAACCATCTATGAAATGGGCCAAGTGTTTTTAACCCTTCCTCCTTCTGTTGACCAATGTCGATTATGTCTTAAGTGTGGGGACGTCCAAATCCACTATGTTGTCAGGTCCTAGGTCCCTGTTGATTAGTCAACCTTGCCTGATAAGGTCTTAAGTGTGGAGACGTGTCCCTGCGCGTTTAATGTGCATACCCCTACATATGTCATTTTCCAATCATGTGTGTTTACCACGTACTAGTTCTGCCCTAATGGGGTCCCTTCCTCACCCATCCACCCTCGTACCCCCTATCGTCGAGGCCGTTTCCCTTGTGGTTGCTGTTATTGCACAATTTTTCCATTTTCTATGTGAATATACCCTACGTTCACCAAACTCCCAATCCAACCTTATAGCTCTATTTGTCCCTTTGAATGCCACACTTTTCCTTTTTATATCCCCCTATTTGAGCTTACTATCTTTGTATTATTACTTTTTGAAGCTTTTCCCACGCAATTGAATATGTTTCCATGCGAACGTGCCCTTATCATTTCGAAATAGCGATCTAACATACCAACCTTATCCTATGCCTTCCCCTGGACATTTTTCCTTTTGCTCGCCTATTATTCCAATGTACGGTTTGTCTGTTTTTCATTTTTGTGTGGTTTCGTGTCTTTTTCGTGCATATTTTTGCCCTTTTTCCATAGAAACCTGCCCTATTCTCCTCGGAATTCAGTTTTGACTGGATAACCTCGTCGGACCACCCTTCTTGCACATTTCTCCTTTTTCCTCTGCCGTGTTTCACCCTCTGTATTTTTTGTTATTAATTTTTCTTGGTGTTCTTGAAAAATCATTTTTAAAAAATGGAAAATTTTGAAAATTCAATAAAAATTCATTTAAATTCAAAAGAATACTAGAAAAAAAAAATTCATAACAATTTTTAACATGATTTTGTCTAAATGTAAACCTATAAAAAATTAAAAACCCTTGTGGGCAATTAAATATTTGGAAGAATCCATTTAAATGCTATAAAAATTGCAACAATTTGCCAAAAATTATTTTTTAAATTCCCAAAAATTCTTTTCAATATTTTTATTTTTAGAATTGCTATTTGGGTTTTTTCCAAATTACCAATTGCCAAACAAAAAACAAACAAAACATAGAAACAAGAAAAAAACAACAACAACAATATCACTTCAAACCAAACAAAATAAAACAAAACCAATACACAAAAACACAAAAAACCAAATTAAAATTAGGACAAATTAACATATATAAATCCAAACACATCACCAACAAAATACAAATCCAAATCCACATAAACTTTAATAATAATAATAATAATTCAAAAACCAATACAAACAAAAAACACACAAATAAATGGCCGAAAAATCATAACACAGGACTCATTAAGATGTTTTCTAATCCCACTTCCCCAACATGCCTAACACTATCCATAATACAAAATCCAAAAAGAAAGGCAAAGAACAAAAAAAAACAAAACTCACATTAAAAAAACACCAAATCATAAACCTTACTGACACATCAAATCATCATTATATTTAATCAACATGTAACATGTTGCATCCATTTGCCATATGTCCCGCTCTTTTGTTTTTGTGTATCATGGTATTCGCATTTTGTTTTTTTTGTCTTTGTCAGGAGGTCGACTATTATCTAGTCGCCTACTGTGGTCATTTGTGGAGTTGTTTTTCAACTTGCCTGGATGAGAACTTGCACTTCAGACCTTGTGGGTGTCCACATACCGCCAGGTTCTTTCTTTTTTCCTCACCCACATGCATCGTAACACACATGTAATTGTAATAAAATCAACCGACCGTTTTTTTCGTCTTTGTCAGGAGGTCGACTATTATCTAGTCGACTACTATGGTCATTTGTGGAGTTGTTTTTCAACTTGCCTGGACGAGGACTTGCGCTTCAGACCTTATGGGTGTCCACACACCGCCAGGTTCTTTCTTTTTTCTCACCCACATGCACTGTAACACACATGTAATTGTATTAAAATCAACCGACCATTGCACCCACCAAACAAATAGAATGCACTTCATTAAATTTTAATTTAAAAGGAACCCGATCGTTAATTGTAAAATGAACTCATGCCGTTGCACGAGCACATGGCACAATAACCCACATAAGTTTCTAAAAAAATTCCACAGTGCACACGTATACGCGCTATAGACACAATTGATTTGTAATTAAAATAAACCTTCGCCATCACGTATGCATGCGCTTTGCACTACAGATCACGTAAGTTGTAACAATGAATTGCATTATTAGAAACCCCCAATCAGTCAAGTCAGCCTAAGTAGGGGTTGGGATTACGGAATCGACTCACTATGCATTGATGATTAATTAATAACGAACTGCAATTTAATTTGTACATGGCTAAAATGAATTTGATAGTGTTCACCCATCCACGTTCACTGCACCATAGGTTTATGAAATGCGCTCATGGGGAGTGGGATTTGTTAAGTCAAATATGTCGGTCTTGTTCATCTGTCTTTATTCTGTTGGTCCAAGTCTTGGATTTTGTTTGAGTTTGGTCATTGTCTGGGGTACGTTGTGTTTGAGTTTGTTTAAATTTTTGATTGCTTGATTACACAGGATCATGGTGCCTGTTTGTCTGCATAGCATGAAGCTTTCGGCCGCACGAGTGTGTAGGTCATGTCAAAATTTTTACATAGGATGTGGATTGTTTGGGGAGGTCTAGTCCAGTCTCGTCTGGTTATCTATCCTTTGTGTTGATATTCTTCTCAGTATTGGTTTGTCTGCATTTTGCAGGAAATTTTTCATTTTTTTCCTTGGTTGTGTGTGTGGGTATCCTGTGTAGTCTAAATGGCATCTACCTCTATTCCTCCTATTGTCATCCAGCATGTGCCGTTGCCGATGCATGACTATGCTCTTCTCTTGGAGGCAGATTGCATTCGCAATGTTGGTCTTCAACCTTTTGTGACTCTGAAGTTTCCGTCAATGGACAACACGATTTGCTACTCCTTCCTGGCATCATACAAGAACCAGTCTGGCTTGGTTTATAACTGACGCTTTTGCTTATCCATAGCCAATATTAGTGATGTGTTGTATTTGCCTCTTTCAACGTCTTTTCTCCCTAGTGGAAATCAATTATTGACAGCTGAGGAGATCCTTTCTCTCATGCAGAAGGAAACCTCTACCCCTTTGGTCTCCAGCAAAGTTATTACCAGTTCTATGATTTCTGTAGCTCACATCTCCTCCCTGATATGGAAACAACTTTGCCAATTTCTGCAAGACAGGTTTATATCAAGGAAGCCTGCTTCCAAATGTCTATCCAAGGAGCTGTTTACTGCTTCTGTTCAGATCCTGGAGGGAGCCAAGTTCAATTAGGTAGCATTCATGCTCGCGAAGATGGATCATCATTTTCAGAGAGTTAGGAAAGGTTAGGGCAGTAATGTCTCCTATGGTGTTTTTCTTCAGAAGATTATCTCCCTTGCACCTCCTCCTAGTAGTGTGGTAGGTCCTGATATCCTGCTCCTCTTTCAAAGCAGCCTCCACCTTCTGTTCCAACTCCTTCTCCATTATAGGCCAATTTTGATTCGGAGGATGAGCCCCCTACCAGATTCTCTCGTAGTAAAAGATTACGTACTAAAGGGCCACTTAGTCCTATTTCAGTTTCAGTTTTTGACTCTCTTATACAAGACTTCATTCCCCCTGTTTCTACCAGTTCTCTCCCTTCATTCTTGTCATGTCCTAATCTATTTGCAGCACAAAGGGATGGGCAGCTGGATAAACAAATTCTTGCTTCTTTACAAACAATGTTAGCTGGACCTTTGCTTCCTTAGTTGGTTTCTGGTGTCCAAGCTACATTGGAGACTTCATTGATGACTTGTCTTCAGTCCATTTACACAGGGGTGTATACTTCCTTGCAGGATAAAGTGGATTCCCTGACTAGTCAATTGAGTAAGGCTTTGGAGGATCTAGAAAGCCACCCTCACTGATATTCACAAACAAATTATTGAAGCTACTACTCCAATGGATTCCCAGAAGGCCACCATTTAGAAGTTAGAAACTCAAATAGTTACCCTGGAAATAGAGAATGCATCTTTGACTAAAGAGATGAATTCTGTAGGCTGGGTACTTCTGAGGGTCAGCTACAGTCTTCTCAAGAAATTGTTGAGTCATAGAAGAAGATGATTGCAACGCTTAATCAGAAGATTGTTACTCTTTCTGTTCCTCCACCTCCTGAGGTTTCTTCTGTAGTATCTTCCAAAGAGAAACTTGACAAGTTATAGCAGAAGGAAAAGTTGCGTAATGGTTTTTTTGCTAGGGTAGAATGCCTTCAACAATGTATAAATTGTGTGCAGGATGATTTTACTCCCTATGTTGAAATGGTGTCACCCCCACCGTCTTTCTACATCAAGTATAATCAACAACGCTTTGCCTTGTATATCTCTTTGAGAAATCTGGATTTAGAACCTCCAGAGGATGGGTGGCAGAATTTGTGGTCTACAGATTTGCTGAAGTCTGTGGTTGACTGTTTTATTGATGAGCTAATTTCACATGAGGTCCAATTGTTATCTTTCATGTATGTTACAGGCCATTTGCAAATCCCTGATGAGGAGGACTTGAATGTTTATGTGGGTGATGTGGTGTTACAAGCTGTGATGTATGTACATTCGGTGGAGCTTCTGTTAGCTAAAGGGTTGAAAACTTATCATGAGCAGATGTCTTGGTGTAGAGGATATGCTTGGCATCCTCCTTTGGAGGGTGATGCTTTGGAGCCTCGTCGTCTCAGGGGTGTATTCCACAAATATGATATCCATCCTTTGCAAACTCAACTGTTAAGTCATATTGTTGATCATCCATTATTCACTAATTCCTTTTTCCAGGATCTTGCCTATCATTGTTCTTTTTATCCATTAGATCCCACTGATCTTTTGTCTTATTCTCTTATGTCCTATTGTTTTCCATTGTATATTTTCCACCTTACTTCCAACCTTGACATTATTCCTTTGTTGTCTTTTACTCCTTCTGATTCCCCTCACATTCCTGTCTTTACTTTTTGTCATTTCATTGCCGATCCGACATCATCGCCTAGCCCTTTTTAACCCTCTCATGTAGTTCCTCCCATTCCTTCTATTTTCTAAGCAGATTCCCTTCATAGGTTTTTGCTGAATTTTCTGTCTCTTCCATCTTCCTTATCTCTTCATTTCCCTTCTTTTTATGATTTATCTTATCCTTCTTTACAATGCTCTCCTCTTATTCCCTTACCCTCTCCTTCCAATTACATTAACCTTCCTCCTCAATCAGTGTGCTGGATACACCTGGGTATGACAGTGATGTTCTCCGTCGAAGGCAATGGACACTGCATGATTCTTTGACAGGATTGGTGTTTAACTGGCCTCTCATTCCTGGGTCCTGGGAGACATTTGCTTCATGTTCGATGTCTTACCTTCATTTTGCTCGAGTGATGCTCATTCTAAGGATACCTCTGTACTTCTTGCAACTCACTTTTCTTGGTATCTTGCTTTTATGCATCAGCAGTCTAATCTGGACACTCGCAAGTGTATCCCCAGTTTGATCATAAATCTGAATGTGGATGTGACTATTGCTCAGATGGATATTCCGTATTACTTCGCACAGGCTTTTCCTACCATGTTTCTTATTTTTCTGGAGAGGATGTGTTGTTTACAGTTCCTCCAGAATGTGCCTTTGCATTTTGTAGATGAGAGTAAAGCTCTGGAGCATCTCAAGTATAGCATGCAATTTAAGAAGAAGTGTCTACATCCTGCTTAGTAGTGGATTTCTTTTTCTTTAATGAAAATCTTTTTCTGTGCTCTCCATTTTTTGGGGGCATGTACCATTCAGATTACCTAGTGTTGTGCCTATGTGAGTTGTATATGTGGTATGGTTATATTATTTATCTTTGTTGAATGGAGCTGAAGTTGAAGCGGGATTGATGAAGAAGATATTGGATTAAAAGCTCGCAAATGATGATGCTGATTTAAAGAAAACTCTTATATTCTTTATGACTTTGTGTTGCTAACAATTTTTTTTAACAAAATGGAAATAATATCCACAAGGATGTTTTCCTTTTGTTGTAGTCTTATCAGATATACAGGTTACTTGTTGGGGTCGTGGTTGGGTGATTATTATGAAGATACTTTTAAAAAATCAATTTGAGCTCTTTATTGAACTTATATTCTTCTTTTCCTTAGGTGACGAGGACTTTTCCTTTCTAAGTGTGGGGATATGTTGAATGCTGAAATAACTAGATTTTTTGGTTGATTTTTGTTGTTTTTAAGGCCTGAATGGTTGATTATTGATGGATTTTGAGTGATGATTGGTTGTTTTGGAAGTGTTTGAGAGTGTTTTGGATGATATTGATTATGTTTTGGAAGCTCATGATGATTTTCAGTAGAAATATGAAGCTCTATGATGTTTTGATAGGTTCTATTGAGGTTCTGATTGGTTCTGATACCTTCTATTTAGCTTCTATTTTGTTTTGATTTTCTTCTGTATGAAGCATGGATTGATGATTGATGAAGGTTGAGATATTTTGAAAGATTATTGAATATTTTTTTATATTTTGGGATGATTTTTGTATGAGTTATGAGGTTCTGATGTTCTCTGATGACCTTCTGTAACCCTATGTTGATCCTCTGTAGACCTTCTGTAGAGTCTCTGTTCTGTTTTGCTCTGTTCTATTCTGTAAATCCTCTGTAGATCTTCTGTAAGTGTTTTGTGATATGAGGTTGTAATTTGGGAAAGTTTTCTAGCTTTTGGAAAGGATGAATCTAAGTTCAAAAGAGCTAAAACAAATGGAAGAAGTAGATGCCGAAGACTCAAGTGCAGAGACTGAAGTGACAGAGATAGAAGCAAGATATGAAGGGTTACTGTAGATGCTCTGATGTGCCTCTTCGACACAGACATGCCTCTTGGGAGGTGCATCCACGACCTAAGAAGGATTATTGAGAGTGATTATTGAGTATTGTAGTAAGGGGATGATGTAGTATTGATTGAGAGAGAGAGAGTCAGAGGAGATAGAAAATTCTATCAAAACAATGTATCTTTTATGAGAGATTGAGAGAGAAAAATATAAAAACAATGAAGATGAATCATATGTGATTATTTCCATTTAAAAATGGTGTATTCTTTTGTGTTTCTTATTCTATTGATGGATTCTATGAAGATGTTGAAGATTATGGTTGATTCTATCAAATCCGTGGGACATATCTACTATGATGCTGCGTGAAAATTTGTTCTTTTCCTTGTTGTGGTTCTCAAAAGAATTAAAAAAAAGCTTGTTGATGTTATAAGATAGATTTTCTTGGAGTAGAAACCCCTTTTCCTTGGTGTTCCTCTTGGGGCTCCACATTCCTGCACCCTTCTATTCATATTGTTTAAGGAAGAACCATACATATAAGACATTTGCTCTTTGAAGAAGATGCGTAAAGAAAGAAGAAAAAAAGATAAAGAAGCATAGTTTAACCTACCCAATCTTATCAGTCCTAAACCCAAGAAGTTTAATCCTAACTTTAGTCCAACGAGGTTTCTCTCTCAAAGCTACAAAGGAAAACAATCAAATGGTGGCCAAATATCTGAAATGGAATGCTATAGATACAATGAAAAGTGTCACATTTTCCTAAACTATCTAAACCCTATAAGAGATGTGGATTATAAGTTGTTATAAAGTAGATGCAAAGGTAAGGCCATACTACTAAAAATATTGTCCCAATCCAGCCTCTATAAAGGCGAATTCCCTTGATACTCCATTGATTGCTTAAGAACTGACATCCAATTTGGTAGAATTGGATCTTGCCACAATTATGCATACTAAAAAGAAAAAAACTAATAAATCCAAAAAAAGGCTACCTCTTCTAGAACTTGGAAATTTAAACTTCCAACGTAGCCATATAACAATATAGAATAGAACTCTCTAGAGCTACAAAAGGATATAGAGACAATCCATGAAGTAGAAGCAAGGTTCCAAGAAATAGAAGAGGTAGGTGTATCTCCAATGGGTGAAGAAGTAGGAAAGCAGTGGCTTCTTGAAGAAAGAGGAAATATCAAAGCGGATGGTACTCCGATTGTGACCCCCTTAACTATTAACATCAATTTTTGACTTTAGATAGAGTGCCTTGCACATGGACAAAATCAATTGATTGTGCAAAGGTGCCAAGTTAAGTCATTTACCTACATGTGGCTCAGCTCTTACTATGACAAAATTGAAGTATAAATTTACTTTTACGAGCACATATATAGTCAACAAGTATGTATAAGGGTGGATACATTTTGGCTACTGGAAACACACATATAAATGCACTTTTTTCATGATTATATATATGATTGTTGCTATATTGTAGATGCACATCTCCACATGCTTATTAATATGGCTATACATGCAATATAATCACACACTTTTTTATTGAAACACTACAAGAGATAAAGGGTATTTTGATACTAGATTCCAATGCATATGAGAAAACTTTCATGTTAATGGTACATGCCTTGTTATGATCTTAAAAACTTTTCATTTGAACATCTCTATATGTACATGTATATCGACAATAATTTTGATGACTATTTAAACTGCAATGGTAGTGCACTTAAAGTTATATCAATGATCCTATTGATGTGCATAAGGTTGCTTATTTTGATAGTGGTAAAAAGTACTTCTTTGTCGAAAGTTTCCCCCCTTCGTTTTTTCTTCAATACTATAGCTCAAGAAGAGAACACAAATCTTTTTTTTTTTTGTGGGGAATTTTGGTTCTATTTCTTGCTTGTTCCTTTCCTAGATATGCTTGTCCACTTCTTTCTTAGATATGCTGGTTCCTTTTGTAGATATGCTTGTCCGCTTCTTTCTTAGATATGCTAGTTCCTTTTGTAGATATGCTTGTCCACTTCTTTCTTCCAAGGCAATGTAGCTTGTGAAGTATGGATTTTGGTTGTTTTTTCTTTGTTGTTGATATATGCATAATTACAATATATCCATTTTCTTCTCTTTATATTCACTTTCAATTATTGTGTCATTAAGTTTGATTAGCAACATCCATGCTTGATTGGTACTAAAGCTTGATTAATATTGGACTTGGGTTGGTGAGTTTTAAAGAGAGAGAGAGAGAGAGAGAGAGAGAGAGAGAGAGAGAGAGAGAGAGAGAGAGAGAGAGAGAGAGAGAGAGAGAGAGAGAGAGAGAGAGAGAGAGAGAGAGAGAGAGAGAAAGAGAGCTTGGCTCGATGAAGCCTAGTTTTAGCTCTATAGCCTAGTATGATTGGATGTCTTTCATTATCATCTACTTGCCAAATCTATCCCTCATGTAGTCAAATAAATAAGAATCTATAATCCACTCAAATAGTCATGAAAATAATGTATTAGTAGATAATGCGGCAAGGAATTGACGATATGGTAGAAAATTAATGTTGAACGACATTTAACGTTTTACAAGTAAGGCATAAGTCAACAAGTGAAATACATTGCCTTTTCATGGAGTGAGTTGGCCTTTCATCCCATGTTATTAGAATAGTATTTAATGAATGGACCATCTATCTCAAGCATGGGACAATCTGTGTGAACTAAATGAAGGTAGATGAGGAGAAGCTTAAAAACTTCAATCTACCATCATTATCACATGTATAGTATAGGAAACTTTGCATCTTCTAGTAGGGTTATGCATTACCATTATTTTTCCTAGGTTGTAACATGCCCGACTTAGGAGCCCTCCAAGCAGAGACTTTTCCTAAGAAATGCCACTTGATACTCCTTAGAATAACACAGGGTTTGTTTCCTAGGCTCTCTTGAGTCAACCTCCCGATGTAAGATTCCAACCATAATCCCTAAGGATCAACTTGAATTGAGGTTTCAATTTGACCCCACAATTGATTCATAGTGAGTGAGAAATAAGAGGGAGTGATACATCTTAACCCCTCTACTTGTAGGGTATCATATCGACTTTGTTTCCTTAAAATGCCATTGATCATAGTCCCACTTTCCTCGAGGTGTGTTTTAGTCATCTAATTATCCTAATACTTTTATGTTGTTTCATGAGTAGTGATTGAATTTTCAAACACAAACAAACTGCCAGAACTTAAGCTGCATGTAGTTGTAGAATACATGCCACAAATGTGACAACTAATACTAGAGCAATAAGATTCATACCTTAATTGTCTCAACATAGTCGCAAAATCCACTAAACTTGATAGTTCCACAAAGTTTGAACCTTGCAAGGACCAAGGACCAAGGCTCTATTGAAATCTTTTTTTTTTCGTCTTGGAAGTATTACATCCTCCTCCCCTTAGAGAAATCCAGCTATCCTCATCTCGAGAAAAACCATGGGTATTGTTGATAAAGAACATTCTCATCTATCCATGTCACATCTTCTTCATGATAATCCTTCCACTAGACAAGGTATTCTCTAAGGGTTCTACTCCTCAATTTTCTCTCCCTTACATTAATTACTATGTCAGGTTGTAGCTCAAGGACTCCTTGGCTAGGTATTACAACTTGTTGATCATCAAGGATATGGTTAGGGTTAGCTATGTATGCTTTCAATAAGCTAACATGAAATACATTGTGGATTTTTATATTCTCAGGGAGTTGTATCTTGTAAGTGCTTGGTCCTAAGCACTTGAGAACCTTATAGGGTCCACAATATCTTGGACTTAGCTTCTTAAATTCTCCTAAAGACAAAGAACTCTTCTTTGGATAGACACGAATGAAGACCATGTCTCCCTCTTTGAGGATTCGTTCTTGCCTTTTTAGATCAACATATGCCTTTTGTCGATCCTTGGCAGCTTGAATATCCTATCTGATAATCTTGATTTGATCATCCATTTCTTCTAACATTTTTCTTGAAGCTTCTATCCTTAGAGTAGGATAGGAAAAATTAAGTGGTATACGGAAATCTTGACCATATAGTGCTCGAAACGGAGTCATTTGAATACTTCGATGATATGAGGCATTATAAGCAAATTCCACTAAGGGTAAATATTGGATCCACCTTTTAGTTTCCTTGTTGCAAGCCTCTCGAAGCGATAACCATGATCCCCTTGGAGTAGGGTCTTGCAGCTAGCTTGGGGGTAGCCTAGCACGATCTTTGCTTTTATATTGTTTGTCAATGTTTTCAATCAGAGATCTAGATTCTAGCAAACACAAATAATTCTTTCAAACAATGACAATCACACCATCATGCAGTTTCTTACAACATGTTAAGCAAGACATGAATTTCCCGTTTGGGGCTAACTTACCCAATATAAGCGATTTTTCTTTAGAAAAAATATTGCGACAATAATTTAACGAGATGATTAGCAATACCTATAAATAGATATTCACTTTTCATAACAAGCGTTAATCAACCTTAACCTTGTCACGCTGAAAATATATCGAGTTATTTTATTAATCTCAAGCACGCATATAGTCTTTTACTCATTTCGTGCAATATCCTCATGCAACTATTTCCATCATGATCTTAGGAATTATAATCTTGATTAATCTAACTATAAATCATAGGTAGTAGTTAACCATTTATGTGTGTAATAATACGCTCTCTAGATAAAATTATCAGTTTGTGTAAGTGAAAAATATGGAAGCTAATAAATTTTAAAATACTTAATTCTTATATGGATATTATCCATGCAATCTAGCAACAAGTAGATCTTGTACCATTTAATACAAAAGATAATATTTTATATAAAATTTTGGTAAAAATATTATTATTTTATGTGGTGATATGAAAATAATAACCTATTTTTGAAATGTAAATAACCTGGTTTGGCACAACGACATTGGGAATTTCATCTTTGCTTGCACTTGTGTTCGCCACACCCGATGTTCTGTTGGTAGTGGCAACTCCAGCAACCTCAAGCACTCATGTATCTCCAACAATACATGTTCTTTGACCAATTGCAGTGGTTCTCATGGTCTTTCCACCTCATTGCTTTGGAGCCATCGTTAGCAAGTGGATTCTAGAGATAAAGAAGGAGGAATGAATTTGGGATGGGAGAGTGTAAGAGAAGATGGCTTAGTCGAAGACTAAGGGGGTTCAGCTAATTCTCTCCCTCGTAGCCTCTCAAAGTAACTCCTCTCTCTCTCTCTCTCTCTCTCTCTCTCTCTCTCTCTCTCTCTCTAGCTCCATCTTGCAGGCTCTTGGAGGGGTATCATTCTATCTCCCTCTCGTAGCCTCTCGAGGTCTACTTCTGCCTCTCTAAACTGCTCCCTATGTCTCTTATTTATAGCTAAATTAGAGAAGAAGGGTTGTGGCTAAGAAGAAGAGCTCTTTATGGAGGGGATCTTGGCGAAATCAACAATCTAAAACTTCTAAGATGCAATTTGATGCTCAAATCACAAATCTGATGGTTTCGTTGAGCTCTTTATGGAGGGGATCTTGGCAAAATCAACAATCTAAAACTTCTAAGATGCAATTTGATGCTCAAATCACAAATCTGATGGTTTCATTGACTCCAAAAGGGCAGTGAAACTAGAGGAAACCTAGTAAAAAATCTTCTAGATTACTCATTATTCTTCTTATTCAAAGTGTTGTTTGCTGCACTATGATCGCGATGCACACGATTTTGCTAATCCTTCTTTTTTTGTACTAAATCTCCAAAACTGGTTGAAAAATCCACTTGCTTTTTTTACATGACACCCTATTCTAGAATTTTCTATAGCTTTTTAGGATATTTACAATAAATAATATCCAAAATATAAAAAATATGCTAGTTTTATCCAAAAATCTAGTAGTTTTGGACCATCCATACTATACACACTGACATTAATGACTAATATGGCTCATAACTCTTGTTCACGTGGCAAATTTCGTAATGGGTGGCTACACTCCTTGTAAATCCGAAAAAAACATCGGGTTACAATCCTTGTTTTTTTTTAAAAATTGTTGCTTAGTTAGTCATTAACGTTAGTTAGTTTTTAGTTAGTAACCTTATTAACTTACTAATTGACTAACTAACTTTCGAACTGACCAACTAACCTTTATTGCATGGAAGCATTACAACCCCCTCGCCTTAGAGAAATCGAGATGTCCTCATCTCGAGAGAAACCATGGGTATTGTTGATGAAGAACATTCTCATCTATCAACGTCGCATCTTCTTCACGATAATCCTTCCACTGGACAATGTATTCTCTAAGGGTTCTACTCCTTGATTTTCTCTACCTCACATCAATTACTCTGTTAGGTTGTAGCGCAAGGACTCCTTGGCTAGGTATTACAAATTGTTGATCATCAAGGATATGGTTAGGGTTAGCTACACATGCTTTCAATAAGCTAACATGAAATACATTGTGGATTTTTATATTCTCATGGAGTTGTATCTTGTAAGTGCTTGGTGGTCCTAAGCACTTGAGAACGTTATAGGGTCCACAATATCTTGGACTTAGCTTCTTAAATTCTCCTAAAGACAAAGAACTCTTCTTTGGATAGACACAGATGGAGACCATGTCTCTCTCTTTGAAGATTCGTTCTCACCTTTTTAGATCAACATATGCCTTTTGTCAGCCCTTGGCAGCTTGAATATCCTGTCTGATAATCTTGATTTAATCATCCATTTCTTCTAACATTTTTCTTGAAGCTTTTACCCTTAGAGTAGGTTTGGAAAAATTAAGTGGCAAACAACAATCTTGACCATATAGTGCTCGAAACGGAGTCATTTGAATACTTCAATGATATGAGGCATTATAAGCAAATTCCACTAAGGATAGATATTGGATCCGCCTTTTAGGTTCCTTGCTGCAATATGTGCACCATCCTCAAATACTTTATTAACTCATTGTGTCAACCCATCAGTTTGTGGATGATAAGCAATGCTGAAACAAAGTTGGGTTCTAATGGCTTCAAATAAACTCTTCTAGAAATGTGATGTGAAGAGAGAATCACGATAATTGATATCCTTTTAGGTAACCCATGTAACCTAAAAATCACTTTTACAAAAATTCTTGCAATATTTGAAGCTTTGTAATTGGTTTTTGTTGGAATAAGATGAGCGACCTTTGTTAGCATGTCTACTATTACCATTATTGAGTTATATCCTCCTTGTATAGAAGGTAACCCAGCTACAAAGTCCATGCTAATAAACTTCCATTTCATCTAGGGAATGCCAAGTGGTTGGAGTTTTCCTAGTAACTTGACACATTCAAATTTTACCCTTTTGCAATTTAGACATTCAGTGATATACTTAAGTACATCACCCTTGAGTCTTTGCTAGTAATAGCTGATAGCATTAAGAGTTTTTGCATACCTCGAGTGTCCTGAAAAAGGAGAGTCATGTGGTTCCCAAAGTATCCTTCTCTTGAGAGTCTGACTTGAAGGAATGCATAGTCTCATTTTGAAATAAACAAGTCCTTCGTCTTCATCTCTAGAGAGTTCTTGATACTTAGTCTTGAGTTTGGGATCTTGTTCCTTATTTTGAACTTTCCAAAATAATTGTCGATATTTTGGGTCCTTATTTGCTTCATCCTTAGTCAAATCGATGATAGGATTAGTTGGAATTGATACCAATGTAGCCACACTTTTTGCTCTAGATGGTTCTTTAGTGATAATAGCATTAAGGAAGGCTTTACGACTAAGGGCATTTGCCACTACATTTTCTTTACCAGGTCTAAACTTAATTTCAAAGTCATACTCCTACAGAATTTGGATCCATCGTTGTTACCTCATATTAAGATTAGGATGAGTGAAAATTCGCTTAAGACTTTTATGATCTATGACTAAGGAAAACTTATTTCCAAGCAAGTAATGTCTCCATAATTTGAGGGCATGAATAACAACTAACAACTCCATGTCGTGGACTAGCATATCTCTTTTCATGGGCTTTCAATTTTCTTGAAGAGTAAGCTACAGGATGACCTTCCTACATTAGTACACATCCCAATGCAAGCGAGCTGTCATTTGTGACAACTTCAAATTCCTTGCTTAAGTTAGGTAGCCTTAAAATAGGAGCAATTTTACCAAACTATGCTTTAGTTGCTCAAAGCTAGATTTTTTAATTGGCGTCCACATAATGGCAACTTGCTTTTTGAGTAGGTTTGTAAGAGGTGCTGCAATTTAGGCATAGTTTCTGATGAATATCCTATACCATCCTGTTAGACCTAGAAAAATTCTCACTTTCTTGATAATGGTTGGAGATGATCAATCTTAAACATCTTTGATCTTGGCAAGATCTACTGATATACCTTCAGTAAACACTATGAATCCCAAGTACTCAAACTTCCTTTTGAGGAAGGCACACATCTTCTTCTTGGCATACAACTTGTGTATTCTCATTGTCTCTAGGACAATGCAAAGATGTAGTTCATGAGCTTCTTCCTCCTTAGAATAAGTTAGGACGTCATCAAAGAATACAAGAATAAAATTATCGAGATGAGACCTGAAAATGTATTGCATTAACTTATTGAAGGTGGTTGGAGCATTTGTCAACCCAAATGACATCACCATGAATTCAAAATGATTGTATCTTGTGTTGAAGGCGGTTTTAGGAATATCTTCATCCTTGATTCTCATATGATAATATCTTGACCGAAGATCGATCTTAGAAAAGATCCTTGCTCCTTGTAGACAAGCAAGAAGCTCGTCTATCCTCAAGATCGGGTACTTATTATTTACTGTTACTTGGTTTAGTCCTCGATAGTCGATACAAAGATGGAGAGATCCATCTTTCTTCTTTTGGAATAATACTAGGGCTCCCCATGGTAAACTACTTGGCCGAATATACCCTTGTTCTAGCAGTTTTTTGAGTTGCTCTTTTAGTTTGATGGCTTCAGGAATAGACATATTGTAAAGTCTTTTTGCCACTGGAGTGGCTCCTGGAACAAGTTTGATCTCATGATCAACTTCTCTTTCAAAAGGTAACTTAGTTAGCTCTTCAAGAAATATGTCGGCATACTCTTTTAACTAGGATGGTTCTTCTTTTGTTTGACCATCTTGGTTTACCTTGTTAAGCTTGATCAAGTAAACATGTAATCCTTTCGTCATGCCTTTCACAATTTGAGAAGCTTTTGCTAATTGAACTTTAGGTTTCCTTATTTCACCTTGTGTAGTTGCTATTTTACCATTCAAATATTGAAATATAACTTGACTTTTTCCACAATGGATATAAGCATAATTGGGAATCGGCCAATCCATTCCTAGTAAACATTCATAAGCTCCTAAGTTCATTACTCTCAACCTCATACTTGAAAGGTTTTCTCCTGGGTTAAATTCTACCTTGGCCATTTGCTATGTAGAAAATACTTACTTTCCATTTGTGAATTTCACAAGTAGTTTTGATGCATTTACTGTATCTATTCCTAACTTCTTAGCACACTTGGGTGAAATAAATGAGTGTGTACTTCCATAGTCAATCAAAACTTTAAATGATTTACCTCGATGAAACTAGCTGGTGCTTGTATTACCGAATATTGACAATTTGGACCCTTCCTATGGAATGCAGCATGAACAATTGCTTTTTCAATATCTTCTTCCATAGTAGGGTCTTTCTCCCTATTAGTCTCTTTTAGGGTAATATTTGACATTCTTCCTCTTGCCATAGCTACTTGATCATGGCCTTGGACAGCTCTGCCTTGACCTCGAAATTGGCCTTGGAGGTGGTTTCCACCAAGCTAAGAAATGTCATGGCTCATTACAGTGAAAGCACCTAAGACCATCCCTGTTTTCATGGGTAGGAGCAAAATTTTCAACTGTATTGGATTTTGCCTTTTTCTTCCAACCTTGGTAAAATTGGCATTGGGTTCTTTTTCTTGACCTTTGAATCCTCCTTTGTTTTGGTTATTGTAGCTCCAAAACTTATTATTTTTAGGCTTTGATTGTACTTCTCGCACAATAGGAGCAGCTCGAGTCAAAGCATCTTGGAGGTCTATTGGGCACATTGATTCCAAACGAGTGTTCAGAGAAGAATTTAGCCCATTGTAGAACTTGGACACTTGTTGAGCAGTATCTATGGAGGGTGCATATTTAAGAAGTAAAACAAACTTGGAGTAATACGCCTCCAAGGTCAACAGTCCCATTTGTTTCAAATTAAAGAACTCATTCATCTTTTGGGTGAGATAAGATGGAGGTAAATATATTCCTCTTATAACTTCTTTTAGCAAATGCCAAGTAATGGTATTTTCAAGGACACCTTGATCTCGGTACCATTGCTTATATATCAGGCATAACTTATGATGTAGTACATAAAATATCAATGAGTGGAATGAAGGCGAAGATATTCCTAAGCAATATGACTATCAAGACATCAAAGTTAAAGTGGGAGTTGTGGAAAGATCTATGCAAATGCAATACAAATTTGGAAAGAGAACCTAGTCTTAAGAATGCTCGGTTGGCATTATTTTGATAAAGTTGTATGTATAATGCTAAAACCATCAACAAATCATTCCACTCAAGTTGAATTTTATACACTGGTCAATGATTTTACAAAGCTAGTTGTCAATGCACAAGGAGAAACCAACATCACTCACTACATCGTATACCTTCAATTCTACTACTACATGTTCTTTAATATTTGGATACTTTATTGCTCCAAATCTAATGTCAATGCTCATACCTTTGCAACACATATTATATGCTTGTGGATCATATTTTTTGGAGAAATATAGGTCTTTGAAAGTGCGGAGCACCCAAGGTATAGAAAAATCTCATTACCAGGCTTGTGGTGCATATTTTAAGAGCACTTGTTATAGAGGTGGTCATGTCAAGGAAAGCTAACTTGTAGAAATGTTTGATTGATTCTATCGATGCGCCTCTGATCACTCCATCACATTTTAGCATGGTAAGGCTACCACATTGGCTAAATCTCTCAAGCAGCAAATCCACGTATATAATAAGGACAGTGGCAAATCAGATATGTAGTGAATACACATGCAGCATGGTGCATGACAAGGCAAAGGCAAGGGTCAAAATGGGCATGCATGTAAAACCACATGTGAACCTGCCTTAAATCCTAATACTAGGTTTCATATCAATAGAGCTCTTTTAGTTCATTTCCTATTTCATACTTTTATTGTTGTCTTCTCTTCTTTTCTTCTAATCCACCTCATGACTCGCACGAAGAAAACTGCATGATGGCATCCACTACGAGAAGCACACATTTTCACTTCTCCAATGTGGCAAGGCAAAGAGATCCCCAATTTCACCCAGTGGGATGACTCCAATAGCAAAACAACCTCATCATATCCATGTCCTCCCCCCCTCCCCCAAACTATCCAAAGGCTCGAAAACCCTCCCTCAATCGGTCTTGGAGACTTTGAAAAGAGCTCACAAGCAAGAAGATTCTTCTAAAGAGGAAGAAGCAAGTGAGGATGTAGAAGCTGACAACAACAAACTGGAGAACAATGAGGGTGACACCTCTATGGATGAGAAAGGTGGAAACAATGATGATGAGGGCAACATTGACAATAACATCAATAGATCCCAAGATAGGATAGAATGGCTGGAGACTACTAGAGATGGAATTAAGGGCACTCAAAGGGTGGCAAGGGACCCATGTGACACCCCAAGCTAAAAACAAAGTGAGCTAGACAACTTCTTTCTCCTCCTCCTCTGGTGTCCCTCCTCATCACTCTAGAACCAACCTGGGCCAAGCAACCCCCACCTGAGCTCCAATTGCAAGTCCAACAAGCACAAGGATGGCAACCATGGAGAGGTCCAACAAGACAAGTCCCAGGGCAAAGGCTAAAGTAGAGAAAGAACTATCACCTAGAGGCTTTCAAGAGGATGCGCAAGTACCAAAAGAGCACGGAGCTACTAATCAAGAAAGTGTCCTTTGTATGCTTAGTGAAGGAAATCCTTCACTCTTATGGATATCAATTCCTCATGCAAGGGATTGCAATGAAGGCTATCCATGAAGCTATAGAAGTGTACCTTTTGTTGCCCTTTTTGAGGATGTATATCTTTGCGCAATTCATGCCTAGCAAGTGACTATCATGTAGAGAGACACGTAGTTAGCTAGACGGATAAGAGGAGAGAGAGATTAGAGCTGCCAAAGACCTACCGTTATTGTAACACACTACATGCAATGCACTTTGTGAACTTCGACATATAATGAAAAATATTTTTAAAAAAAAATTGTGCCTCAAATGTCTCATCTTGTATTTGTGCATGATGATTAAATTTGCAATATCAATTGAAAACTCGACAATTAAATATTATAAGAAATGGATTATCAAGCCAACAATCTAGTTAACGTTTCTGTTTTGCTGAATGATAAGTTAGCATGTGTCATACAAGTGAAGAAGTACAAGAAAAATTTTAAAAATGTATCGGCGATTTGTGGTTCAACAAGCTATTGAACTTAGTTTTGGCTCAAAATGCCCAAAAATGCTATTAGAAAGGTGATCTGGGTAGTCTAGGAAGCCTTGGATGGTATGACACATGAATGGGTAGGAGTTGCAATAAAATTATATTTGTATTATAGTGCAAAGTAAAAATGGTTTTTTCTTTACAAGACTGTGCTTATAATCCTAGAGCTCAATACAAGTTTTAGGCCATCTTTAGGCACTTGATTTTCTCATGGGCTTACTTCCATCTCTTCTTGGCCTCTGGCAGCAACCCTACCTTGATGCTCTCCTACATGGCAGCCTCGATGGCTCCTATAGCTTTGCTAGTCCCCACGGCCTATAGTATCCTTCTGTGCAGGCATGTATCAAACATGTTCTTCACCAACTCCTTTTTAACAATAATGATCTTGTGTGCATTCGAGGTGATGGTGGGTGGACGCACACAACACTTTTGATAGGGTCTTTAGGATAGAGAGCTGAGCCCATCTGTTTGAGGTGAAGGTGGCATGGTCAATGGCTATATTAGCAATGGGGATCCTACCAATGTAGTGCCCTATGGAGGCATCCTTCCCGAATGCTCCTTGGTCCTTCTAGCAACTTGTAAAATCATCGATGTCTTGACATGAAGTTAGCTCAAAATAGTACATAGTAAAATAAAGTGTCTAGACAAACTATTAATACACTTACTTCTTCATTGGTATCGTCGACAACATTCCAGGATTTGGTCAAGTCCACACTTGGCTTAGACTCGTCGATTGAGGGGCTAGATGCTATTCCAAGGGTACATGTCTTGCCACCAAGCTAGCATGCATTGCCTCAAACTCTTGGGTGCCAACCATGGGCATGCTCTACTAGGTCCATGATGGCATTTCGAAGAGCTATGAGTGCCCCCTCTATGTCTTCTAGCTTTGGGTTGCTATACTCTGTAGGTAGATCATCTCTTATGAGGAGAAAGTCATTGGCCATTGGCAACATCGACAATGCCTCATCCTCCCTCACTCCAAAACAATTCTCTACATCATGGAGAAATACGAATTCTTTGTTGTCAAAGAAGACTTCACTCATACTATCTATACGATAGTTTGCATTGATGATAGAGGATGCAACCTCTTGCTCGCCTAAGCTACCTTCTAGGGTATTATACACAACAATTATAGCTTTATTGACCATAAATTCTAGAGCTTTTGTCTCTTGTGGAAACTCTACTTCCTCTTGAACATTGTGTTGGGGGTAAAGGCGCTTGTGCCTAGCCGCCCGTGTATTACTACACTGATAGTCACTGCCACTGCACACTACAGGTGGTGGGTGCCCATCACCGTCACTTTATTCTTTATTCTTTTAGTGACAATTTGAATAAAGGAGGGCCCGATCACACATTTTGACTGTTGGAGTTTCCATTTCTAGTCTCTCCGTTTCTTGCTCTTGCTTTCCCACCATAGCTCTCGAGTCCAACCTTCGATCCATCACTCCCTTTCAACTGGTATCAGAGCTTTGCTTTCCGACTCTTGAGCTTGGTTCGTGGCATTCTCAGCATCCCATCGACTCCCTACTTGCATTGGGTCTCCTTCTTGGCAGCCATATCTGACTCCTTCGAGCTCCCGTCACTCCCCGGCTTCTCGAGCACCTTCCCGGCATTGTTGGGCACCTTCAGGGCATTACATCAGAGGTATTTGATCATTTTCTTCAGGGTTTACTTTAGTTCTCAGGTCTCACAGGCTGTAAACAAGATTGGGGCAGCCACCATTGAAGCTTCCTTGAACAAGACTTGCTGGAGCTTGTTTGAGGCCTTCCTTGGCTTTAACCGGACCCCTCCGAAGCTTGGCCACCATTTTTTGTAGCCCCAGGAGCAGCATTTACAGTTGGCAGAATCACGCAGTCCTCCCATATGTGTCTTCAGCATTGATAGTCACAACAACAACTCTCCCCCTCCATTGGCACTTGGAAAGGCTCCATTTTGAGCATATGAACATGATTTGATGCTTGGTTTTGATGATTGATGTGTTGGCATAGCATTTGGACTGATTTAACACTATTTTGAAACTGTCATAACAGTCCACAGGCAGTTTATGATAGTGTTACATTGACATTTGATGCTACAACTTGTTTGGCATTGTCATTTGATGCCCGGTTGGTCCCGTTTGATGCCCGGATGTTAGGGAAATGTATGCCTATTGTTTGGCAAACATTTGGAGCTGATTTTGGTGCTGAAATTCTCAGTTTTGAATAATAAATCACGCTGTACACAGTTGGGCTGAAGTCATTTTACTCATGCATACTTATGCCTATGCTTTTCGGGCTATGTTTCGGGCATATATGGTGATGTATTGATACTTGGGGCTCGACATAGAGTTTGGTTTTGATTCAGGATCATTGGTTGAGCTTGAGCTCGCTTTGCAAAGCATTTGGATGCTCCGTCTTGGATGTACTTATGGCATGTATGTTGCTTATGTCTGACCAGTCTTGACATGCTCGGTCTTGGCTTGACCTTGGATTCTCGGAGCTTACTTGAGCTATTTATTGGCTTTCTAGAGTTGTATCTTGGGATGTACTTGATGTCTTACATGCATATGGATGCTAGATACGGATGCTCTACCGCCTACATGTTCGGGATGTACTATTGATGTATTGTCTTGGACTTATGTCATTGGCACTGTGTCTTGCCTTGGCTTGAGCTCTTGAGCTTGTACATACGGCTTTTGTGTGAGTGGGAGCATTCTTGAATGCTTATCAGACATTGAGCAGGTGGTACTTTTATGCATTGAGCCGTTACATGCTATTGAGCAGTTACAGACACTTGAGACTTTGGGACTTCTTACCTTTTGGGATGATACATCATATATCTTGGTTCACTCTATGCTTATGAGCTAAGACTCAGTTTTGGATCCGTATCTTTGTGAACTGACACCTACTTGTGTCAAGTTTTGGTAGTGGCAGGAACACTTTGCCCCATTGCCTGGGGGGTGTGCCTTCAGATATTTATATGAGATACTTGGGTGTTGGATTCATGCTTATCGACTGTCATATGCTTATGCTATGCCCGCATGATGCCGGCTTTGGTCTTGGCAGTATCTGATTGCCTTGGGATCCGATTTTGGCACTGTTAGCTCTCTTTTACTGAAATCTGAAATTTATTACAGCAAGCATATATGTATGGACTGACATGGATTTTTCATGCTGAAACACTCTAAAATGATATACTTTCACTAGTAGTTGGTGGGCAGCAACTTTCGTTCCACTTTCTTTGCCATTTTTCCTCGATTTTGGTGATTTTTTGGTCATTTTCTACAGTAAACAGCAAGTAGTTTTGAACTATCTACAGTCTTCCAGCCTGCATTATGGCAAGTTCGTCCACTGATCATGCTATTTTCAACATCACTAAGCTTGATGGTACGAATTACTCTTATTGGAAGAGGTAGATTTGGAAGGTGTTGGTGTAAAAATCGCAGATCAAACCTTTGAGGTTAAGCGGGCATCCGCCTGCAACTATGCCAGATGAGGAATGGCTTGAGCTTGATGAGTTATGCAAGTCTACTATTGTATTGTCTCTCACAGAAGAGGTTCACTATAATGTCTTTGAGGAAGAATAGAGTGCATGGCAGTTGTGGGAAAATATCAAAAATCTCTATTACAAGAAAAGTCCAGCGAGTCAGATGTATTGGCTGAAGCAGCTTATGGATCTCTGCATGAAGGAGAATGTGACTATGTCTGCTCACTTGAGCCAATTCCATGCTATACTCAAGAACTTGACTTCTCAAGACATCACTTTTGCAGAGGATGTCACTCTTTTCTTGCTTGGTACTCTTAATGAGTCATGGGATGTATTCCGCACTGCATTATGTGCCTCTACTGCTACCTTGAAATGATCTAATGTTGAGAGTGCTCTTCTGCAGGAAGAGGTCAACCGTAAGAATTTGGATGCCTCTCATGTGTCTCATGCTATGATAGTTAGAGGCAGGAATGATGGATATGGAAAGCATGGCAATGGTAGTGGCCATGGATGGGATTCTCACAAATCTCGGTCCAAGTCTCGTGGAAAGTCATGTAGCAAATCCCATGGCAGGAATGCAGATGTTACTTGTCACCATTGTGGGAAAAAGGGCCATATTAGGCCACAATGCCATGAATTGCGCAATGAAAGGTGCAAAGATAAGGGGAAAGACAAAGTACATGATAAGTCTTCTAATCGCAGCATAGTACCTGCAAAGTCCAGTGTTAAAATTGAAGAGATCAATGTTATGCAGCCTGAGAATGTTGATGATGATGATTATATCCTAGCAGCTTCTTCTAGTGCTTCACAGATGACAGGGATACACTCTATGTATGCACAGTGTTGGCTCTTGGACTCAAGTGCATCCTTTCATGTGACACCTTGCCGAGAGTGGTTTCATTCATACAGTACTGTTTCGGGTTCTATGCACTTGGGTGATGACAACTCTCTTGATATTGTGGGCATTGGTGATGTTATGCTACAGTTTCCTTCTGGCAGCACTTTTGTTATGCAGGATATACGTCATGTACATGCTTTGACACGCAGTCTCATGTCAGCTGGATAGCTTGATGACATAGGATATCATGTATGTTTTGGAGACTTTGCATGGAAGATCACTCGTGGCAAACTTGTGATTGCGAGAGGTGCCAAGGCTGGCAGTCTCTACCCCTTGATTGTATCAGCTTCTTCCCTTGATCATGTTTTGTCTGTGGGTACTATCCCACATGTATCTCTTTGGCATGCCCGTTTGGGCCATATGTCTTTGAAGGGAATGAAAATGGTTTCTGGTTTGCAGTACTTACCACCCCTTGATTATGCATGTTTTGATTCATGTGAGCATTGTCTTTATGGCAGGTAGACTAGGTCTACGCATGAGAAGTCTGGTAGGCCATGCATGAGTGAGCCCTTGGCATTTGTACATTCGGATGTCTATGGGCCCATGCCTTGTCAGTCTATGGGTGGTGCAAAGTATTTTGTTACATTCATAGATGATTTTTCATGGAAAGTTTGGGCTTATTCCATTAAGTTGAAATCCAATGTCTTGGTTGTGTTTCAAAGATGGCTTGCATTGGTTAAGAACTAGTCTGGGTATAGGCTAAAATGCCTAAGGACAGATAATGGGGGTGAGTATGTCTCACGTGCTTTTGAGCAGTTATGTGATGAGAGGGGTATTAAGCATCAGTTGACCGCCCCCTACACCCCCCCAGAATGGTTTGGCTAAGCAGATGAATAGAACCATCCAGGAGCGTGTACGCAGTATGCTTAGCCATGCAGGCCTACCACAGAGCTTTTGGATTGAGGCAGTTAGTACAACTGTGCATGTCATAAATAGATCACCCTCTAGTGGTTTGGATTTCCAGGTTGCAGAGTGAGACAGTTTACTAGAGACAGATGTCTACCTGATAGATTTCAGCCCTCGATGCATTATGTCTTGGTTACAGATGTAGGAGAGCCTTTCACCTATGATGAGGCTACGCGCAGGGGTGATAGTCACTCCTGGGAGAGGGCTATGCAGTCTGAGATAGACTCCCTGCATAAGAATGACACTTGGGATTTAGTTTCCTTGCCTACGGGCAAGAAGGCTTTGCCATGCAAGTGGGTGTACAAGCTAAAAAGTACCCCTAGACACCCCAAGCCGGCACACAAGGCTAGATTGGTAGCAAAGGGTTTTAAGCAAGAGCATGGTATGGATGTTGACGAGATCTTTTCTCTTGTGGTTAAGATGACCACCCTGTGCTTAGTCTTGGCTTTGGTTTCTCAGCTTGACTTGGATTTATACCAGATGGATATCAAGACAACTTTCTTACATGGGGACTTGCATGATGAGATCTATATGGAGCAGCCTAAGGGCTTTGCAGAACCTGGCAGGCAGCACCTAGTGTGCAAATTGAAGAAAAGTCTTTATGGCTTGAAACAGGCACCTAGGGAGTGGTATCATAAGTTTGATGCCTTTATGCAGTCACAGGGCTACAGCCGAAGTGCTATGGATACGTGTCTTTATAGGAAGAAAGCCCGTGATGGTTCTTTATTGATTTTGGTACTCTATGTGGATGATATGATGATAGCAAGGAAAGCTCATGATGAGCTAAATGCTCTTAAGGCTCAGCTCAAGAAGAGCTTTGAGATGAAAGATCTGGGACATGTCGCTCACATACTTGGTATGCGCATTAGATGCAATAGGCATCAGGGACTCCTCTACTTGTCACAGAGGGAGTACATTCATAAAGTCATTGAGCACTTCCGCATGTAGGACGTAAAGCCTATTGGTTGTCCATTGCCTTCTTATGTGAAGGTATCACAGGCTGATTGTCCGCAGACAGATGAGCAGAGAGCCAAGATGGCCAAGATTCCCTATGCATCCACAGTCGGCAGTCTTATGTTTGCCATGATAGCCACTCATCCAGATATTGCCTTTGCAGTTGGTGTTGTGGCACGCTATATGGCTACACCTGGCAAGAAGCATTAGGATTCCGTGAAGGGTATCATGATGTACCTGAAGGGCATTGCAGATATGTGCATATGCTATGGCAGCCAAGATACAAGAGTCGTGGGGTACACTGACTCTGATTATGCAGGACATGCAGATAGTAGGAAGTCCACTTCTAGATATGTATTCACCTATGCTGGAGGTGTTGTTTCTTGGATATCCAGGGTGCAGAAATGCACGGTCCTTTCTACTACAGAGGTCGAGTATGTTGCAGCCACTGAGGCTTGCAAGGAGGCCATTTGGTTGGGTCGTTTAGTTGCTGACCTTGGTATTGATGCTATTCCTACATTGCATTCAGATTCTATGAGTGCTATTCAGTTAGCCAAGAATTCGGTCTTCCATGCAAAGACGAAACACATTGAGGTGAGGTATCACTTCATATGTGGGGTTGTTGAGGACAAGTCTGTTGATCTTGTCAAGATCTCGACTGACCAGAATCCTGCAGATCTGCTCATGAAAAGCCTCTCTATAGAGCGCTTTGCCTTCCTCTAGAGGTTGATGGGTGTGGGATGAGATGACGTCTTTCCTCATCTTATTGTACATGTGTACATGTTGTACTATCTTTTTTCTTTTTCTTTTCACTTCTCACTAGGGCAGATTCGCCTTTAAGTGGGAGGTTGTTGGGGGTAAAGGCACCTCTGCCTAGCTGCCCGTGTATTACTACACTGACACTCACCGCCACTGCACACTGCAGGTGGCGGGTGCCCATCACCATCACTTTATTCTTTATTATTTCAGTGACAGTTTGAATAAAGGAAGGCCCAGTCACACATTGTGACTATTGGAGTTCCCATTTCTAGTCTCTCTCTTTCTTGCTCTTGCTCTCTCGCCATAGCTCTCGAGTCCAACCTTTGATCCGTCGCTCCCTTTCACATTGTCCATTGTTGAAGGCTTTGGATCAAGGACATCCTTCAATAAGCTTCCCCCATGCTCTTCACCATATCACTATGACTGTAGGCAAGTCCTCACCTACCTACCCTGCAAGCTTTGACTATAACTATTTTTGAAAGCTCTTGATCCATGGAAGCTTGGGAAAATCCTATCAAAATCTCCACTTGTGCAAGTGAAATTATCATGTCTAAATTCCCTCCACTGGCATAACCACTTTGTGGAAAGGCTCTATCAGAAGCTCCTCCTAAACCAATCTCTCTTCCTTCTCCTTCCTTACAGTAGCGTAAAATGCTACTACAATTAACATTCAAGGAAAGAAGTTGTGAATGGTAATCAGATCGGCCTTACAAGCTAACTGAGAAGCTAGATCAGGATGGAAGGTATCTCAATGCTAGACATCCCTCTTATGGCCTTTAGCTTGGATGCAAATAGTTATAATTCCCCTTTTGCATGATCACATCAATATTTTCTTTGCCCTTACCACACCAACCATAGGAAGCCAGTGCTGTCCATCCAGGAGAAAAACAAAATGACAAAGTCGTGGACAGAGATGAAAGCGAGGAATTCAACACAAATTGAGTGTTTACAACTATTGTTTGGTATGAATTGAGCTCTAAAAGATGTCTTGAAACAAGGTCCAGTAGCCTTTCAGGAGAAGGAAGTTATGGGGAAGAGATAGAAGGCAAATCCTCCATTTCGCTTGGCAACAAGCTTGAAGAAGAAAGAGAAACCATTCTGTTTGAAAAAGTAACCAGGCCTTTAGTTTTCACTAAAGCCTATGAGCTCCCTTTCATCCAAGAATCACCAAAGTGACATTTGAGATGACTACAACAAGATATCCACCTCTTACAATGGTGGGGTTAGATACTCGCCTCCAACTTAGGTGGGACATGAACACACCCATGCCATGGTGGAAGGAACCATGAAAGGTCCTTGAAGAAGTGTTATTCCAAGAAAGACAAAATGACAAGATGATAAGATCCCTACATTTGGCTAATCAGGCCTATTTATAGGTAAACCCTAGCTTCTCCTATCCTAGGCCAAAATAGGCTAAAATTAACTATATTACATGTATATCAACATCTTATCATAGTGCCCTCATCTTTGAAGTTGCCAAAGAGGGTGACCATGTTCAATGTTAATTACAACTATCCTTGGGCATGATGACGAACTATCTTCTTTTCAACATGGCATCGCCCTATCTATAATAGCTAGGCGTCACATCCAATCTTCCAATTCAATGCATGCTATATTCTAGGGCTTCTTTTCTTTACACATGCATATGTTTGATAGTTTTCTCTTTCCTTAAGATAGCTTAGAACGCATTTCATCTTGGCAAGCCTTGATGTGACCAATGTCATGATGTCAAGTTGAACAAGGTAGTTGACAGCAATGTAATTGAAATAGAAAATGATCCATTTGTAAGGATGATCATATTTACACATCAAAATTTCTCATGCAACCCAACCCCCAATTATTGATTTTTGGCCTTCCCTTTTTTCACAATGTGCAATACCTAGCCATGCTTAAGAGGGAGACAATTCTACTTGCAAGGATGCAAAAAAAAAAAGCATTTTAAATTGGGACTTTTGTGATACAAGGCCTCACATATGTAAATTGTTGATCCAGCCTTAATGGACAGGTAACATATCAATTCCATGCACTATTATATGTAGGCAAAGTTTTTTTACCCATGATGTTTACGATAGATAATCATCCATGAAGGGTTTACTTACATGTATTTTAAATAGGAAATAAGGTCCATTATATGGCTTCAATTGCCACTTTAACTCAACTTCTCAAAATCTAAGAAAGAACCACGATTGTTATTTTTTCTTCTATCCCAACTTCTTTTTGTGCACATGACATCTTAGTGTTGTTAAAAATGGAAGATGATTTGTGAGATTTTCCTACCATAAAAAAAAATTAGGGGCTTAATTCAAAGGTTTTTAGAAAGGTTCTTTCATTTTGATTGACCTTTGTAAAGAGCACCAATTTTTCCTACTATATACAACTTAAGACCATCAATGAAAACATCATTATGCAAGGAAGTGATTGTATATGTCTATCATTTTGAGTATCTAGGGCTTGCTTGGATAATAACCCCATGTAGTAGAACACTGTTATTGGGATTATAATCACCATAACCAAGTTCTAATCCTTCAGGTTGAAGTGACCAAGATCTCTTCATCACAGAGGCTCATTCTCAAGCCAGTGGAGTGCCAATCTAAATAAGTTGTCATGATTCTCACTATAGTGTTTTTCCCATGGCTACTTTGTTTCTTAATCCCAAGGTGACACCTAGCTTGAGCGTACTTCAATATCTTTGAATTTTAAATCTTGAGTGTATAAGTTAAAATATTTTTGGGACTCTCTTTCATGTGATCTCCATCCCATTATCTTTGATTGCTTGGGTTATACTTGGTCTCTTGACCTTGGTTCACATGTACTATATGCAAACTCGTACAATTTAGCTATGATAGTATATTGGAAAGAAAATCTAGCGATTAGTGGAAATATGGACTCAAAAAGGGCCTAAAAAAGAATTGAATAGAAAACTTGAATCTTAGATTAGTCCCTCTTCCATGGTGATCATTGCATGTCTTTTTGTCCATTGGCTCCCCTACATTCTTAGGCTCTACTCTACTTTTTATGGTGGAACTGACCTAGAAAGAAGGCAATTGCCCCTTCTTTTCACCCTAGTAACTACCCTTTTACATCCTCCAAGATGGGATCCACCACTCTTCTAAAAGTGTCATATACGTAAGTTGAATTTGTGATGTCGACAATAAAGTGATGAATATTGTTTGAAGATTAGTAACATCATTGTTCTCATCTTGGCACATTAGAATTATAAAAATTACCCAAAGTTACTTGTCCAAAATCTTAGCTCTTGTTTAATATGCTTGAATCAAAACTTCCATGTAGACTCAAGTTCATATATGTTACATATTCCCTCCATTTTGCTATTTTATGTGATCCTACACATTTTGTGGATTGTGGTTAGCCTAGTCAACTTTGATTTTGTCCATCTCTTTCTATTGGCATACTATGAACAATAAATATATGTGTCATTTCGTATATTTACATCATGATAGTGTTATTTCAATATCATATCAATTGTGCCTCACTTGTCTTTTACAATTCAACTAGATTTTGGTCACCAACCATGTGCAACCAAGCACATACTAGCTTGCAAATCATGACTCCATTTGTTACATAGTACACACTAGAGTTTTACTTATCAAGGACATGCTACCTTGTGGACTCATTAATTGCCTCTAGGAATTGAAAATTGAAGACATTGAAATCACTAGGTATACCTTTTTGTTCTCGGTCCCGGGGGGGGGGGGGGTTGCAACAAGCATGAGCAAAATAAAGAATTTTGCTCTAGAAATTGATTGAAAACAACTGTCTTTATAGATAAATACAAAGTTATGTGCTCTTGAAGCCATCCTAGAAGATGGCGAATCTTTGAGAATGCATAGGGTTTGTGGCTTGTACGATTCCAAAATAAAAAAGGCATAGATATGATTAGATGGTTTGATACAGTGGAATATTTTTTTCTTAGGTCAATCTCTTCATTATCATCCAAGGCTATAAAAGCATGCTACCTTCTTTAATATGATAGTTCTTATTGATTTGATATTAACAATTGAATTATTGCTAGCATTTGTGTAGGGTCCAATATTGTGAATGCATTCCAATGTTGATTAACTAGAGCTAGCCCAATTCAAAATATTATTACCAATATTCAAGTCCCTTTTATATCTTAATTCCATGCCCATAGTTATGTCAAGCTCCAAAACATCTTACAAGAATGAGTTTTGGAGACACATGAAAGTGCCAACCAAAGAGCTACCTAGCAATATTGCCTAAGGGAAATGAAGGTAAGGGAAATATTGCCCACATATTGAAGAAGAGATCCACCAACTCCAAGTCACCAAAAAAGAGTACATCCAACTTCCAAACTATCTCTAGTCTATGACTTCTGCTAGTGTAAAAGCAAAGACACCAATGATTCATATGACTTCTTGTTAATACGTGTATTGCAAATCCTTGATTTAAGGGATACATTTGGTATAATATCCGTATAAGAGTCTCTAATTACTATTTACTTGGCTAAACCCTAAAGTTTTTCTTATTGAAAGATATTTTAACCTCGAACTTACCTTTCCTTTTCATTCTTAGGCTGCCAATCTTCCATGTTTGAAGGACATATCTATAAATAGAACACACAAGACAATTTTAGAAATATATCCAACACACGACCTAATGGAAGGCCTTATCAATACACCTTGACTTACAATTTAGTCTGTGGACTAGCATGTCAATGGGATAATTTCATAAGCACAATCTTGAGTACATGTAGATCTATCATATAAGCACTTTGTGATTCTTATCCCAAGTCTATCAAGCTTAAGACCTTTTGCTTGACCCTTATAAGTGTCAATGAAATTTGTTCCATGTCTTTTCCTTTTTTTGTCTACAATATAACCCAATATACCAAGGAGATGGTGGTAGGAATCCATTGATGGCCATCAAGTTTGAAATTATTGTATAGGATGATTGCTCTAATAGATGAGGAGGGATGCCAAGGATGTGTGGCTTCTATTTACATAGACACAAACATAAATATGGAACAAAAACAGACACAAATAGGACAGCAAAGGTGAGAATAGTAGATCTGTGCAAAGCTTCAAAGAAAAGATGCTCCTTTATAGCTTGAAAATTGTTTTGAGGGAAACCATTTCATTAAAGGATTCAAGAACTTTAAGAAAACTGTTAACCCCAACACGAAGAAAGCAAAAGAAAGTGGAAAAGAAGCAGGGCAAAGGCGGAAAAAAGGTAGCCCGACTGAAGAAAGAAAAGGAGAAAAGGCCAAAAGCGCAAGGGAAATCTTAAAAGTCCAAGGCAAAGGCAAAAGGGGAAAGACACATTTTAAAATAAAAAGGCACACCCTGAAATCTTGTAAAAGAGCGTCGGGCTCTCACCCGTGCAAATTGTAAATGTAGATGGGCGGTGGAAAGGAAGCTAGGAAGATAGAAGGACAATGGGAAAAAGGGCCTAGGCTATGGCCGACCATGTAAAAAAAGGGAAAAGGGTTGACCGCCCAAAAGGGATTTAGGGTTTTGTATATAAAGTTGAAAAGTGAATGAGAAGCTCATTCTTGTGTGTGGCAAAAAGTAGCTCTCCTCTTCTTCTTCTTCTTCTTGTTCTTGCTTGCTTGAGCTTGTGCTTGAGAGAGGGAGTGTGAGAGTGTGAGGGAGTGAGTGTGTGAGGGTGAGGGACCGAGGAGGAGAAGCTCTCCATCTTCTCCTCTCTTCTTCTCTTCTCTTCTCTTCTCTTGTCTTGCTCGCGGCAATGGAGCTTGGAGCGTGGAGCTTGAGGATGGAGCTTGCTTGAAGCTTGCACTTGGATCGTGGAGCTACCGGAGTGCACGGGAGAGGAGGTAACTCGAACAGCACGGAGGTAAGCTCACTACACCCGTAGATATGGATGGCGCGTCGGTTATGTGAGAGGTAGCCATTAGTGCTCGGCTTGGAACGCTTGAAATAATAAGCGGTCCGTGGGTCTTGGCGGTTAAGTGAAAGCTCCCACATTTTGGTTCCGTTGCCGGGACCAACGAATTCAAGCCTTGAGCGCTTGCACGCTTTGAATCGAGCATCAAAGTAAGGGGTTTTCCTCGAACCGGTGCTTGAGGTAGATAGGTAGGAAGCGAGGGGGTTGAAGAGGGTATTCGATCTCCTTGGCAAGTAGGTTTTTGCTTTCTGAGATTTATGTTGTGGAATGGAGTAGTATAGATATTTATTTTGTGATTTGGATGCATTTAGGGTAGGAAAAAAACAAAGAAAAAGAAGAAAAAAAACAAGCAAACAGTAGGGTTTTGTGTTGCTGTATAACAGGCTAAAACAGGGAAACAGGGGACCAGATTCAAGTTTCTGGGTAAGATAGGGACAGGAAACTAGCTGTAAGGTTCTACAGTGCTGGGAAAGGACTTTAAGAGGCATGGGAGGCCAGGACAGACCTCATTTCCTTGGTTTGCCTTGTGAGAGAGAGAGAGAGAGAGAACTTCTGGTTCACAGGACGAGGAAGCGCTGCCCCGATTTCTAGGCGCCGGTGATTCGTGCTACTCCAGGTGAGTCCGGTGTCTTCCAACAAGTGCCCTGATTAGATCTAGAAAGTTTGTGGTGATTGTGTGCACCAGACAGTGAGGAGTCAAACGCGCGGGAATCGCGCCCGCCGCCGACACACTCGAACCAACTCGCTGTGGTCCGATTCCCAGAATCGAACCACCCGAGTTCGGGAGTCGGACCGTCCGAGTCCCAGAATCGGACCGCCCGACTGAGAGTGAGTCGGACCAGTCTGATCCAATTTCCAGAATCGGACCAACCCGATCGGACGTGCCACGTGGCACTTAGACCAACCCATCCAATTTTGAGAATCGGACGCTCGGACCAACCTGTCCGACTTGGACACTCGGACACTCGGACCAATCCACAATCGGACCACTCAGAATTAGACCAGGCCATCCGAGTCCCTGAATCGGACCACCCTGTCCGATCCGATTCCCAGAATCGGACCACTTTTTGACCCGACTCCTAGAATCGGACGTGACCAAAAGCGCATCACTGGTCCGATCGGACCCACCCAAAATCGGACGTCCGATTCTGATAATCGGACTCCTGAAAATCGGACATCTTAGAATCGGACCAAAAACTGTCAAAATCGGATAGGTACCCAGAACACAGATTATGACGCATCTAAACCCCGAAATTGACCCCAAAGACCACGTAGAGCTAAAGGCACATCACAGATCCATCACTGGGCTGAACCTTAGAGCACGTAGTTCAAAATTTGGCTATAAACGGTCCTCCAAATTGCATATGGCGTCTACCGTAACGGCCCTACGGGCAAGGGGGGACTGCCCCCCCGGACCCCCCCAGAGGGGGATCTGCCCCCTGCCCCCTCTGCACCTCCCCCGAGTAGGTTGGAGAGAAAACGCGTGCCGTGACAGGTCTTCCAAATTGGACCCTAGTGAAGTAATGGCTCTACACCAGCATGGAGTCTCACTTGCAATAGAGCAACCAACAGCCCATACCCGAAGAGGATTGTGTTCAAACCGTGTCTAGTCAGAGCAAAATGCAACTTCAGCAAGCTACAAATGCGAAGATGACTAGACATGACACTCTTGGCGAGAGATGTACCTTGAATAGCACTGCACTGACGATCCAAGACAGCAGTGGAGAATCCATATCTGGTCGTGTAGTCGAGAACTCAAGGGCATCTGTCAGAAGGCTTAAATTTACAAGCCAGGACCCGAAAGATGAAGACATAGTACCACTTGCTTATCTTAGGGTCAAACTCACCGCGAAAAGAGAGCATACTATCGATGCTCTGATTGATGAAGGAGCAGATTTTAACATCTTGACCTATGAATCATGGACCCTACTAGGCCAACCAGAGCTCACACCGACTAGTGCAACTCTTAGCCCTTATGGGGGACACCCACAAGCACTCATAGGGAAGTGCAAAATCCTTGTGACAATTGAAATAGAAAGCTTGCCTATCCTATTTCATGTTCCTCCAAAAAGTGCTAGCTGCAGAAAAGAAACCCTCCTAGGAAGACCCTTCAAAAGGGCGACCAAATGTGAGGCTGACTATGTAGCACAGAGGATACACCTGACACTACGGGGTGTGAGGATAGTCACCACCTTTAGCAAGGGTGACCTCATCGAACCTCAAGGGAAAGGCAAGGAAGGTGATGACATAACAGTCAAGCTTACAAACGAGGGTAAGGACTTGTTGGAAGAGTTGATACAAGCACAAGTCGAACAACGAGAACCAGTGAGTGAGGCCATGCCGGAAACAAGAAGGTCAAGAGACAAGGCCAAGGACAGGGTTTGGACTCACAAAAACCGTAGAAGACCACGAAAGAAGCCCAAGCCTTACAGGCGAAGGCATCGATGGAGAGCTAGCACAACGCCGCGATGAATATCCAAAGCGTTGCTTTGTGCTCAAGGGTATTATGCAAGCAATCACTGGATTTGGGTACCCAAACTCCCTGCTAAGCCACCTCTATCAGAAGCCCAAATTATGTCCAACGCAAAGAGGCGTAGGAGGAAAACCAAATGAAAGGCCAAGTTTCAACCCAAAAATATTGGAGTGATCGAGCCCCTCACTACTAAAATCAAGAAACCAACCATGGCCTATCAAAAAGTAGATCCTCAGCCTAGCGTGCTTGACAAGCAGATATCAGATGTAGCCAGTGAGCATGCACAAAAATCAGTAGTGCCCAAGGAGCCTTTGATTTCCCAAGGGGAGAGCAAGCATCATAGGCACAACATTGCTCAAGGCAAGGCTGATATTTGCTCACCAAGGCAAAGGGAACAATCGTCTAATAGCCTCGAGCAAATCATTCAGCTAGTGCCAAGTCCACTTAAGAGTCCTAGATCTCCTACGCCCTCTTCTCCCAAACAGACACAAGAAGCACTACAGCAGTTGTCAAGGGCGACTGCTCAATTCCAATCTCTATCTCCATCTAAGCTTCCAACCGTCAAAGAGGTAGGACATGATGCCATCTGTAGCTCTCGACCCAAGGGTGTGCTTGAGCCACCTAATGCGACTAGATCTCATGTTCGATCTACACAAATGAGTGCTCAAAGGCCAACGAAAGACACAACCACTTCTGATCGCCCTAGGGACTTGACACCGCAATCCACCAAGGGTAGCCAGCCCACTAAACTAGCTGCTACTTCCAATTAGGGACCACACCAGTCACAACCCTTGGATGTGACAATGCCCCTTGTGGAACGCGTCCTTAGTAGTTTACCTGTGGAGGAGGTGTCGCAACCAAATCCCTTGACAACTCCAACACTTTCAAAGTGCCTAAAGCCTAGGACGGAGGAGTCAAACACAAGGGAGTTGGTTGAAAAGTGAGACTCTCCGAAAAGGGCGGCAGTTGTGCCCTCACAACCGGGCAAGGCTATTCAGCAAACCACGGCTATGTCCCATAAGGACACACTAGAGAAGGGAAATGCTGAGGCCCGACCAAGCACATCAACGGTCGATATGGCCCAGGATCCTGAGTCGTTGAGAGAGGCACCTTCATTGACCAAGAAAAAGAGAAGAAAGCAGAGAAAACAACAACAGATGCAGGTGGTTGTGGACCCCAAGAAGATTGAGACGAAGGGCGCTGGAGAGCTGATGAATAAAGCATCTAGTCCATCCACCAATGAACCCACTGATGCCTCTCCTAATAACGGTGAAACCTCAGACACATCTGTGTGCTCTGACAAACCAAAGCAACAGTTGGCATCAACAGTTGCTTGCAACACTCTATCCACTGACAATAGAACTCACATTGATTAATCAAGAGTGGATACAACGCTATCACAACAGGGTGACAAATCTATACCAGTCACATCCGAGAAGAACCATGACGAAATAGCAGCAAGACCTCAGGAGAAACGTGAGAACCCCAAGAGCATAAGAAATCCTAGCGTTGACCAATCTTGCTCATCTAGGCCTGAGCCCCCAGCCATGCTAAAGCCTAAGGAAACTCTTAGAACTTTGAATGAGATAGCAACCGAGCAAGCCCTCGTTGAACATAGAAGTGTCGCAGAATGCTTAACTGAGTTGGAGGCTAAGCTCAAAGTGGTCGCGCGTGTCTACATCCTTGCGGACATGGGCGCGATCCCCAAGGAGCAGCTTGGAGATTACTTGACCTTTCCTCTATCATGGGAAGAACAAGAACATCTTAATGGGCACTACGACAGGCTCCTACATGAACATATGCGACTCATCCCTGACGAGGAGGCTGACGAACTGCGCTTAACCGTCACATTCAATGAAGTGCTCTGCCGACCGAATCTCGTAGACATAGAGCTACTAAAGCGACTGTCAGCAGGCCAGAGTCAATTTGAGCAGCGTTGGTGCGAAAGCCGCGTTGTAATGGCCGAACTAGGGGCTCAGATCATGACGGTCTCAGAAGAGCGATTGGCCAAATGGCGGTCTCAAAGAGACCCAACCTACGTGGCACCAACTTCCCTTCGAGTGCTCATTGACATTCGGGGTACGGGCTTAGCTGGGACTAGGCTACAGGGCCCTTTGATTGATAAGGTCCTCACTGAGGAGGAGTTACATATTGCCAGTAGACTCGGTCAAGGTTCCATGCTACTCGACGTGGCAAAGTATCTATCAGTATTAAGTCAGCTGCCATGAATACTAGATGCGTGTGCCACGCTCGGGTACAACCCCGAGTTCTACACTTGGTTCTTATCCTCGTGAAGTGACATGGATTCATAGATATGTATATAAATAAACACTGATTTTTGTGTCATCATGTATAAACAATATCAACACACACAAGCAATGATAGTCAAGCGCAGGGAGAAGAGTCGGGTTGGACAGGCTAAGCTCCTCAGATCCTCCTCTCATCACACTTTTGAAAGTCGTGTGACCAGCCCCACCTCCAAGTGAAGGGCATGCAACCCATATTGCCGCCATAGGAGGCCTTGACCAACAACTCTGATGGTGTAGACAGGGTGTAGTCCCTTTCTATACACCTTCTTCCCTTTTTGGTCTATCCTTCCGAGGATGTACCCTGTCCCACTCCACGACAACCAGTCCACGCAACTTAGCACAAACTAATATTCGCTAATGACTGGAGGCAACGCGAACATCAGCATGGGGACCATTCCTCTACAACAATCACCGTATGCCTCACCCCTCCCCTTCTTGTCATATGCGCTTCATAAACCACACTAAAATCCCTTCCATGCAAACAGTTGTACCCTGTATCAAGGTTTAACCCTTGAAGTGCGTCTTGCAGGTTTCCTTTTGCGGCAGAACGCATGGAGGATCATGGAGATCTAGCATGCAAAGACACTCTGCGCACAAGGTGGGAGCATGTGGCATGCGCCCCTCCGTCGGAGTGCTATGTGCCCACCATCAAGAGGTACACCAAGAAGCGAGGCCCTAAGCGACATTGCCCAGGGCGAAGGCCGAAGAATCCTCGAGTCAAGAAAGTCGAGACTCGAAACGCGTAACAGGTGGCAGCACTAGTGGTGCGCACTCCCACCTCCCGCTCGGGCCCCAGATGCTCAAAGGCAGAAAGGGCAACTCGGGAAAGACAAGAATTTAATGAGTTATTTAAAGATATTCTGGAGACGGTAGCGGGCCGGGATTACACCATTCATTTCCCGGCTGACATATTCCCTGCTCACCCCCATGGGAGCCCCACACCAGCAGAGCCCCAATCACCCGGTCATCCAGACTCGCCCCGCCTCGTACAAATCGAGTAGCCCATAATGCATAAAGGGCTTATCAAATGATAACTGGCCAGGACTTTTGGTTTTTAATTGGTTAAGTGTTCCTGACTTGTTAAGTGTTGACATGTTTCTGACTTGTATGAACTTATCATATCTGCGTTTAATATATGCTACGCCTTTAGCAAAAGAAAAACTAATCAAGTGCAGGAGATAAATGTCTAGTCAACACCATAGAATTCAAATAAGTGATGTCTCCTTGCATTGCACTGGTTTATTATAGTTGCGGCATACACAATGCATATGCTCTCATGAAGCGACAAGTGGATGCAGGATAATACAGGTCCTTGTGCGAAAATGTTCAATGCCCAATCACCGCAACACCCACAACCCCACAACGAGCTGCGGCAAAGCCACGCTGCCGAAAGCACCCTTGCCAACCGCCCACATTGCATGGCCCACAAAACATTCCTGGGCCACGCCCCCTTTCTGGGTCAAGCTCTATAGTTGGCTCACGACAGTCGTACCTCAATTGTACCCACATCGCATGTGCCGCAAGGAGGGTTGCAATATGTCAAGTGTATCTCCCACTTTTGCCAACTGCTTCTCTAACAACGAGGCTAGGGCACCATCATCATTGTACTATTCATTTTCTGAGCCTTCGAAGCTTGACATTTTCCAACCCATTGAAAGACTGATAGCCTCAACATATTGTAATGGTTGTACTCAGGCAAAAAAAGAAAAGAAAAGAAAAGAAAAAGAAAGAAAATAAAAGAAAAGAAAAGAAAAAGAAAAGAAAAGAAAAAGAAGTGAATGGAAAAATAAGAAGCACCCACAATCACAGCACAGCACCTAAGGGTCCTCAAATTAGGTACGTCTGGTGACCTTGGTCAACCGGCTTCGTCCCTAGTCCCCTAGCCCCATACAATCACCCACAATTGTTCAGGGCACATCAAGAGCAGGACATACCTGAGGAGCTTGTCTCGCCTAGGGTTAGCCCTGTCACCCTGACCCACTTGCACAATTTTCTTTTGCACTTTGCCTTAGTACCATTGCAATCAGTGGTGATAAGCACCGCACGATTGGCCATGAAAGGTACACCGTACTCATCAAGCAAGTCCAATAGTTTCCAGCTACTACTGAAAGTGTGGTGTCCTTGTGTTCCATTATGCTACATCGTGCAGTCACAATGCAAAGGATGTCTCATATGCCTTCACGCGTACTCCTTGTCCACATGGACAACTTTGCTTCATCCACGCATTGTTATGAGAACCTAGCCCACGGTCTTCTGACTATATGTAATATCTAAGTATGCACGAGCACTCACATAATATCTGCACCGAAGTATATCCACAGTTTGGGTCCTCAAGTGCAGGACAATACTCTAGGCTTGCTTAGAGTTCGACCTGTCTCCCAAACTAATCAAAATATGTCTTGTGCACGATGAGAAGCCTAGCACTACCCCTTAAGGAGAGACCACATGTGAGGTTTTCCAATTGCAGGTATAAGGTATTGTTCGCTCTTCATCAACGCTCAACTTTGAATGCTTGTCCCTTGCCATCCGACAAGCCCGCAAAGAATCGTCATGTGCAGAATCCCCAACAAACCAACACTTATGCTGGCCATCAATGCAATCCCCAACACATCATATTCCTTCCACCAACTCCAACAACCTTCCACCAGCCACCTTGCCCACCAACAGGCCCCCAGGACCTTCTACCACACCACCACCAACATGCCTCCATGGAAACCACAGGCGTCCTTGTCACCCACGTCTTCGATGCATGCTACAGCCTGCTACCTACGACGATGAGTGCCATCGGACTGGCACTCATCTAGGAGGGGGATAATGTTAACCCCAACACGAAGAAAGCAAAAGAAAGTGAAAAAGATGCAGGGCAAAGGCGGAAAAAAGGTAGCCCGACTGAAAAAAGAAAAGGAGAAAAGGCCAAAAGCGCAAGGGCAACCTTAAAAGTCCAAGGCAAAGGCAAAAGGGGAAAGGCGCATTTTAAAATAAAAAGGTGCACCGTGAAATCTTGTAAAAGAGCGTCGGGCTCTCACCCGTGCAAATTGTAAATTAGATGGGCGGTGAAAAGGAAGCTAGGAAGATAGAAGAACAATGGGAAAAAGGGCCTAGGCTATGGCCGGCCATGTAAAAAAAGGGAAAAGGGATGACCGCCCAAAAAGGATTTAGGGTTTTGTATATAAAGTTGAAAAGTGAATGAGAAGCTCATTCTTGTGTGTGGCAAAAAGTAGCTCTCCTCTTCTTCTTCTTCTTCTTCTTCTTGCTTGCTTGAGCTTGTGCTTGAGAGAGGGAGTGTGAGAGTGTGAGGGAGTGAGTGTGTGAGGGTGAGGGACCGAGGAGGAGAAGCTCTCCATCTTCTCCTCTCTTCTTCTCTTCTCTTCTCTTGTCTTGTCTTGTCTTGCTCGCGGCAATGGAGCTTGGAGCGTGGAGCTTGAGGATGGAGCTTGCTTGAAGCTTGCACTTGGATCGTGGAGCTACCGGAGTGCACGGGAGAGAAGGTAACTCGAACGGCATGGAGGTAAGCTCACTACACCCGTAGATATGGATGGCGCGTCGGTTATGTGAGAGGTAGCCATTAGTGCTCGGCTTGGAACGCTTGAAATAATAAGCGGTCCGTGGGTCTTGGCGGTTGAGTGAAAGCTCCCACAAAAACTATGGGGAGGTTGCGAGTGTAGGGTGATAAGAATGTTGTCATCCATAATCTTATATGTTCCATCATATCTTACTTTTTCATGTAGTTTAAAAAATTACCCTTTAAAATATGTGTAAAATGGATTTATGTTGAGAATTTGAAAACAAGAGACAAAATACAAAGTAATGAAAAAGTAATTTCTCTATCTAGAACTAAAAGGCCTAAAAGTACACTTTCCCTTATGTCTTGATTTTCTAGCCTAACCAAGAAATGTGACCCACCCATTGTGACTCCTCTCATAGTGGTTATATGGACTATTAAGACTTGAAAGTGATGGACTACCCCTCAAAAATAATCTATCAATTGTCTCTGCATCATTTTTAGGTGAGTGATTTGCTATTCCTCAATAATAAACCTTTAGGTTTGTGAATCTCATGTAGTCAAAGGCCCAAGTCTCTTACATGTCTAATATGTCATGTTAAAAAGATAACAAAAACCCCCAAGAGTAAAATATTCCCTAATGCCATAGTACACAAGATCCATATGTGATGCTCTACAACCCAATCTTTGTGATTATGTCCTTCTATCTTAATCCTCAACTAGAGAGAAGAGATTTCAATCTACCCACTATCACTCAAGCTCTTATATTCTTGTTATGGGTGTATGTGTGCACACGTGCCTTGGGAGTTCCCATGGACTATTAAGACTTGAAAGTGATGGACTACCCCTCTAAAATAGTCTATCAAATGTCTCTGCATCATTTTTAGGTGAGTGATTTGCTACTCCTCAATAATAAACCTTTAGGTTTGTGAATCTCATGTAGTCAAAGGCCAAAGTCTATTGCATGTCTAATATGTCATGTTAAAAAGATAACAAAAACCCCCAAGAGTAAAATATTCCCTAATGTCATAGTACACAAGAGAGTGGCATTCCTCCATATCAAAATCCAAATGGTACAATAAGCATAAGTGATGCTCTACAACCCAATCTTTGTGATTATGTCCTTCTATCTTAATCCTCAACTAGAGAGAAGAGATTTCAATCTGCCCACTATCACTCAAGCTCTTATATTCTTGTTATGGGTGTATGTGTGCACACGTGCCTTGGGAGTTCCCATAGGCTATGTAAAAATGAAAATGACCCAATCATGGCAAGCTATCCACAACTACAGATGTTGCACCTATCTCAATGTATAGTATCATGTGGAACCAATATTTTCTACATATCATCCTATTTATCAATGCCATTAAAAATCTCTAGTTGGGCCTCCAACAATCATAAGAAATCCGCAAATATGCTAGGATCAAATCTAGCCACCAATGTCATTAGCATAATAATGTGCCTCTCTAGTCTCTCTAGTTAGTAATATCTATTGCCTCCTCTATGTTCAACCCAAACAAAGCCAAAGAGGTCACTCTAGCCCATGGATATTAACAAAAGCCTTGCAAAACTAAGTTGCTCCAATAGGTAGGCCCATGGTATTAACAAAATCCTTTCAAAAATGTACAAAGTAGCAATAAGTTGTGCAACCATGTGCTATGCCATCTATAGTAACTAGGAGTGTGAGAATGTATAGTTCTACAAAACCCACCTAGCCTAGAGCTCTCAAGGATGGTCCATGGATCTGAACAAAAGCCATGCAAGAATCTACAAGGTGGCAATAAGTTGTGCAACCATGTGCTATGCCCTCTATCATAACTTGGAGTGTGAGAATGTAATTGAGTAGTTCTACAACAACCCACCTACCCTAGGGCTCTCAAATCATGGTCCTTTGTCCCACCTACATGTCTAATGCTCAATAATGAAACCATTTGAGAAAGCCATACACCTTGGCCCAAACATGATAGTGTACTAATAACTAGGGACCATAGGGTCGCCTACTTGGAGGATAGGCACAATATTGCTATTATTCCAACTGGAAGTAAACCCTCCCCATAAGAACTACTAGGCACTTTGCACCCATGGTCTCCCATATAGTCAAAGCACCGATGCCAATCATAGTTAAAGCACTTCATCCCCTAATGCACATGTCATATGGTAAGAGGGCTCATGGGTGGTTTGAGTCATAAAGAAACCAACGATGAGAGACCTCAAAGCTTTTATGTTATGCATAAGTGTCAATTGCCCCAATTGTAGGAGGTTGAGAAGTGTTAGTTGCCCCAACCCACTCAACAACAATATCATATCAAAGAGCACCAATAGCCAAATCATATGGAGGGTCTGTGCTACTACATCAAAGTGCAAGGACTTGCGGCCGTCCACGTGGTAGTGAGTGGCTCCTGACCATGACTAAGAGCTTATCACTCATTGCACTCCATGGAGACTACCTTCACATTAGTGTGTAACACTATGCACACCTGACACACTCCCTTACATCCATGTTGGTTGTCATTCAAGGTTGTGGCAATTATATCATATGTATCAATATTATTACTTATTATCATGTATATTAAATATAATAATATTTATAATTATATATAACTATGTACCTATATATATTCATGATATATTTTAGTTATAATTAATTTAAGTAGTAAATAAATGATAATTATACATAATAATCAAGTATTAATATGTAATATAAACATTAGTTATACACATATGTATTGAAGTTAATAATTAATGTGTGTGTGTGTGTGTGTGTGTGTGTGTGTTGACGTGTATGTTTGTCTGCATATCTATATGTATGCAAATTTGTAAGTGTGTGTTTTATAAATGTATCCACACACACACACACACACTCTCTCTCTCTCTCTCTCTCTCTCTCTCTCTCTCTCTCTCATATATATATATGTGTGTGTGTGTGTGTGTGTGTGTATGAGCATGTCTACATATATGCATACATGTACGTATGTATGCATGTGTGTGTGTGTGTGTGTGTGTGTGTGTGTGTGTGTGTAGTTCATGTCTTTTTATAGTCTATGCACACCTATGTGTGGTTTTAGAGTATGTATACATTGCATGAACATGTTCAAACCATTAAAAATATTATCCCATCCCATAATGTTCAACTTTTTTAAATAACTCTTTTTTCATAATGTATGTGTATTTGTGGATGTTTTACAGTACGTAGTATACATTGCATGCACATGTTCGACCATTAAAATATCATTTCATTTCATATGTGTAATTTTAAAAAACCATTTCTCTAAGAGAGAGAGCAGGAAGATATAAACCATAAGAATTTGGATACCTCTCGTGTGTCTCATGCTTTGACAGTTAGAGGCCAACATGATGCAAATGCAAAAAATGACCGTGGTAATGACCATGGATGGGATTCGTAGAAATCTCGGTCCAAGTCGTGTGGCAAGTTGCGTAGTAAGTCTCGGTGGAGAAATGAAAATCCGACTTGTCATCATTGTGGGAAGAAAGGCCACATAAGGCCATAGTGTCATGAATTGTGCAATGAGAGGCATAAAGACAAGGGAAAAGAGAAAGTGCAAGAAAAGTCTTCTGATCACAGCATAGTACCTACTAAGCCAAGTGTTAAAATTGAAGAGATCAATGTTATGCAGCCCGAGGATAGTGATGGGGATTGTATCCTTGCAACAGCTTTATCTAGTGCTTCATATATGTCAGAGATATACTCTATGTATGCACATCATTGGCTCTTGGACTCAAGTGCATCCTTTCATGTGACACCTTACTGAGAGTGGTTCCATTCATGCCATTCTATTTCAGGTTCTATGCGGTTGGGTGATAATAGGTCTCTTGAGATTATCGGCATTGGTATATACATACATGTATATATATGTATATATGTATGTATATATGTATATATGTATGTATATATATATATATATATATATATGTGTGTGTGTGTGTGTGTGTGTGTATATGTATGTATATATGTATATATGTATATATATAGGTATATATGTATATATATATGTATATATATATAGGCGGAGGTGTGAGAGAGCAATTTGAAGAAGGCCCAAGATGTGCCTATTGAAGATTTCTCAACAGATGTCACAAGCTAATGTTTTGATAGACTATGTGGATGAGCAACCAGATTATGAAACGATGATGATGTACAATCTATCTTGGGTGTGGATTCCTCGGCAAATAGGAACATTTCTTGAGAGAACTACTTGCACTCCATTGATCAACCCAATTTGTGCCTTGTTGAACTTCTATCACCTTTGGGGATTTGGTGCTATTGGAGAGCTTTTAAAAAGCCAAGAACTCCTCCTACAGAGCTACTCTTTCTGGCATAAACATGTTATTTTTGTTACTAAATTTTCCTACAAAGCTCTTATGGAGACACATAGCAAAGGCTTGAGGCAAGTAAGAGAGCTATTGATAAAAAGTAGGCCTTGCAAGTGAGGGAGAATAAAAGAATATATTATTGAGATGATTCAAGAATCTCTTCAAAGAATGTAGAGCTATTTTGTATATCTCGTTGGAAAGAGAAATGTGAATCATCCACTGAAAATTGAATCAATGTGGATACCAAGGCCCTATAGAAACCAATATCCTAACATGACAAATGGGACAAAATGTTTTTAATACGTATGCATTTGTGATTATGAGGATAGCTCAATTGAATATCAAGGGTATTTCATCTCAAATGCATAATGCAATCGATCATTCACAAGCAATGGGGATATAATTTGCATAATAAAAGCTCAACTACACAAGATGACATGCTATTCTTATGCTAACAAAGATTGTTCACTCCTTTATAGTGGCAATGTTGCTTGCATGTGAGGGGTTATGTTGGCTTTTAATGCTCTTCTTTGCAACCTTCATTAATTTGAGAGGATGTCAAAGAGAATATCAATCCTTGTGGAAATATTGTATGAGGGAAATATTATTTGGTTGATAGAGTTTATACTCCTAGTGTGACCATGGATGTTTACCACTATGGGCATGATTTGCAAGGCCTTTTGATAGCTCACCTATATTTGGCTTGAGAGATTTTATTCTAAGCATTTTGCTCAAGCCACTCTCCTTACTTGCTGTTGGATGGCCTCAAGTGTCAAGCATCTACATCTTCTTTATTGAACCAAGACATGTGATCATGACTACATCTGTTAGAGGTGATATGCATCTCATACTCTTCAATTTTTTTGGAATCTAGGCATCACAAGGTAAAATTTAAAGTTTATCCCAATGACTTTTACTTGGTGGAACTTATTAATATTTGGGTGGAAAGGTATCACGTTCCTCTTGACCACCTTATTTTTCAAAATGAATATGCCAATGGGTATTGTTGTCTCTCACAATACAACTACCAAGTTTTAGGAAATCCTATTGGTGGTCACTAGAAGCTTGTTGGATTGCTTTTTCTTCTACACCAAAAACAAGTTTAATGTTTTGAAAATATTACAATTGCCTTTTGTATGTTTGCCTCCAATTGGGATAAGAAGGGATGATTAGCATAGCTTCTTACTTCTTATTTTCCTTACCCCCAACTTAAAAGTCTTCAATAAAATTGGTGCAATCTATTCGATTTATCAAAGAAAATGCAATTCTTTAGGCCAAATTTACGTCCCTTGCAACACGCTATTAACTCTTAAGCACATGAACAAATCCACTTGTTGGATGCTCGATTTATTGAAAAGAGTGGAATTTCATATGGCAACACTCAAATTCAAGCACCCAGAATGGTATTCAAGGAATCAACTTGTTTGGTTCTTGTGTTTACTAGTTTGCATTCTCAACCCCAATAGAATGCAAACTCTATCCAAGTTGAGGTGCTAGCCACTTACAAATTGCTTGATTAACTAAAAAAGCTGTCATGAATTCACCAATGACAACACTTGGATTTTGATTTGTCAATAGTCCAAAACATGTGTTTTTTAGGCATTTTGTTATTTCCGTATATCAACATTGCCAAGTTTCAAGTTAAGATTGATTTAGACTCGATAACAAGATGAAGACAATATGTGTTCCGATGCCCAAAGAAAGTAGAATTCATCTCAAGCTAAGATTGGTTATAGAGAAAGTAGTACAACATGACTACGAGTGCTAAATTAGCAAGAAAGTGCTTTCGCTATGAAAATCAAAGATTGTTGTATGTTAGAGAATCTTAATAGGTGATATCCCAATAAAAGATTTATTGCAACACCACAATTTTGCCCATAGCAAATGTACTTTTCATACCAACAATAACTGGCATTGTCACAAAGGTATTGGGTGTAAGGAAGCTTTAAAAATTTTGAAGCTTGCTTAGAGTTCTAAAGATGTAGTCTTGAGTAGTGTTGAGATGGCAAGCTCAACACACACAGATATTGATTATGGATCACCTGGTTAGATAGCTCCGTGCTCTACACTTAACATATCAATGGTCATTATCATCTTCACATGGCCATTAACTTATCACTTACTATATTGTCTTCCATCTCTTCATTGTATGACAAATGACTAGATAGGTGTGGGGACTTATTTCCCTGGAGGACTTCTATGACTTCAACAAATCACAAGCCAAGTGGATTTTGTGTAAAATGTCAACTACTAACTTGCAAAGTGGAACATCCCCATTTGCTTGATTTCACGTGATGTATCTAGAAAACAATGAATGTTTTTATATTTGATTTGTCTACAAATGTTCAAGGTCATATTGGGGATTGTTATGGCAAGAGGTTATATTGCTTATGCGAGTGTTGCCAGTCAAAAGGTGGCTGCTCCATGGATAGAGGTCATCCTTCCACTCCACTTATTAGCAATTTGTTCACAAATTCTATTGTCCCCACTTTCGTCATTCAAGATCAAACTTCAACCATATTTGTTTTCTCTACTGGTTGCCAAGTTGCACTGTTGGCTGTGTATATCATGCTTTTGTGTGCTGGCCATTTGACCCCTCATACATCTAAACATTGTTTAAATCAACAACCTTTACATGTGACAGAGAGAGAGGATATTACAGAAAAAAAAGAAAAAGAAAAAGAGAGGACAACAGTATACTTGATTGGAAAAAGCAACCTTGCATCCATCTCAAATCTCTTCCAAAAAAGAGGGATGCTAAAGAACTATAAAGGAGAGACCATAAATGTTCATGAGGTAGTTGTGTGATTAAAATCTTGATGTACAATTTCAGACCAAGGTCCTGTGGTAGTACATGCGAGGTGTTAACAAGTGTCCTTAATAACAGAGTATGGGCACGGTCAATGGATAACACTACCAATGATTCTGAAGTTGCTTATTCCAAACCTAACAAAGAATGCTCATATTACAAGAATAATCACCTCATTTTCAGCAAGGTGCAAACTATTTTTGGAGGAATTGTTAGTCCTGTAAGACGACTAGAAGGCTCAAAATGTACATTACATAGCTTGCAACCCTCCTATGCAGCCCACCAGCTGCTTGAACATCTGACTGTACACTCCTGAGCAAGGCAGCTCTGTATGCTTACTGTGATAAATAGAATTTGCAGAATCAAGCACCTGAGATGGGCTCATTGCATTTTTTACTGCCTCCAAGTAGAAAGAGCATACAAAGCCTAAGTGTTGGAAGTCCTTGTATGAAGAAAACCTCTTGCGATAGGTGCAGTTGAGACTGAATTCAAGGGAACGGTTGAAAACTCACTGGCTGAATTGGCCTGATCTAGCATTGCAGGGGGTCCATTTACAGGCACCAGTTCAGGAGTAGATTTTGGTCGATAAGCTGTGTCATTACTTCCACTGTATGAGATATTGGTGGATCCTTGAATATGATTTGTGTTGTGAGAAGGTGCAGAGTGTCCTTCCCCTGATGCTCCCGCTTCTGTGGCAACTGCCTCTCTCCTTTCTCGTTCTTCTGTTTCTTTGAGAAGAAAATCAATCCAGAGGTCTGCAAAAGACTGCAGACAAATCACAAAATTGAGTTAAACAAGTGGCTGAAGGAATATTGAATTGATCACACTTCTATATGCACGATCTCAATCTGCTGTATAGGCCTGGATACACAACATGCTAGCATGAAGTACAAAAAGTGATGAAGACTTCCTGATTATATCAAGTATTTCCATAAGTCAATACATGTTCAGATATCTTGGGCAACACACGGTAATTGGTGATACAGTAGACAGGTGCAGCACATATGTGCAAAATAATCGCCAAAAACTGTCTCCATCACCAAGGACAACTATCGCATACTTCCAAATTTCAGCTCCATGAGTACAGAACTATTGCCAAAAATTTGAATAGCCATGGCTACTATGTTGAGCAAGTAAAATCAAGGCCTCAATTGACACAAAATTATCATTCATTTCGGCCTAATTTGACTCCTCAAAATCAGCGCCAGAAAGTTTATTTATTAAGGTATTTTATTTATGGCAATAGGACAAATGCCCAAAAATTCACTATATAAGGACATGTGGACATCCATCCTCATCACTCATCATTCTATTCACTCCACTCTGAGCCCTCCCTCCCCTCCTCTTCAGCCAGGCTGCCATGCTGCTCTGGCTGCTGCTGCCACCTACTTGGAGCTGCTGCCCTGCTGTAGCGGCTCACCCTTACCTGGAGGTTCCTGCCCTGCCCTAGAGGCTGCTGCCCACACCAGCACAGCTGCCTGCCACTCTGGTTGTTGCTGCCTGCCTCTTGAGGCTCCTGCATACCCCCACGCCGTGTTTCATTGTTCATCATCTGGAGCTACCACCTACCCACAGAAACCTGCATTTAGGTGCTGCCAGCCCTGGAGAGTGCCACACATCTGCATTTTTTGATGCAAGTTGCTGCCCTTCCTCTAAAGGTTCCTGCCTGCCCCCTTGGAGAACCCTCAGATGTGACGCCGTCCTTCATCAGCAAGGACAGCATAGCCACCTTCTTCTCTCCTATAGGTGTTGCCACCCATCTCCACATTTCGTGACAGTGCAGTCACCTTGCGCAACTCCAATGTCACCAACTCCTTGGGTCTCCTCAACCCCAATCCTAGAGACACGGAGGCTTTAGCTTTGAGGTCATCATATCTCATTCATCGATACTTTATTCACTGCTGATGTTCCTTGTACACATTTTGTTGTCTCCACTACAAACCCTACTGTTTCTTTACATATATCATACAAAAGGTGCTCATGAGCTAAAGATCCTTATTCCACATGAAGAGCCCATGGCTTTTTAGGAAGCGAGGAGACCTTTAATATCTCATATTCCCTACACTCCTTTCTATTGCGACACTAGGGAGAGAACTCTCTATTTTGCTCCAATGATCCCATCCAACCCTTCCATCCAAGTTTTCATAACCAGTGCCATGGCTCAATCCCCCAAGTTGCAGCACTAACCATTTAGTGCACCTATAGTGGCAAATCATGTCATTCAACCACATTTTATCATCATCAACCGTTGCTACCTACCCCGCTGAAGTATATCCACCTCCCGAAGGCACCCCTTGTGCCAAGTGTCACCATTCTAGGCAGCACAGATTGTTTGCATCAACTATTGGAGTACTACACTCAAGGCAATAAGATGGCTTCACACCCCAAGTCCTTTCGAGCACCTAAAGGCCATGAGACCCCACCGAGCATCCTGCAGATCAACGCAACTAATTGCGAAGATTTCCCTACCTATTTTCAGGTTCAACGGCTTCCACAACCCTCAGTTCTGCAATCTGCTCCATCGAGAAACAATGGTTGTTGGACACCCTCATCTCTATGGGTTGCTCCCTCACGAGTCAATCACTATCAGCTACGTGTGGCTCCACAAGAGCTATGCATTCCTAATCATCCAATGATGATTCCAAGGACATATTCCCACATGAGCATCTAGGAGATTCTTTGTGATATTTCTCCCTCCCAATCCTTTTCTACACATCATCGGAAGTTCACCTCCAGTAGCTACCTCATTCCACAACAGCCCCAATCCCAAATACCTTCTTTGACACTCACCGCAAACAATTCCAATTCCCTAAAGGCCATTATTCATAATTTTTTGGATTCTTAACTCCTTCGAAGGGAAACTCACAATGAATCTCCTACATTGAGAAGCTCTTTGACTTTATCCAATTATTCAAAGGGGGATTTAGAGTCCATTGTGACCATACATTGATGGACATTCATACATGGTGGCAAGAGCTATCAACCTTAAGGTTTCTTTAGCTACTCAGGTTTCAACCTATGGTGCAAGTGCCTCTTTCAGTTTTCATTTGTTTCTTGGCACCACAAGCCGATTCAAGTCTCTACCCCTTCTTCCTTTTTCAGATTGTTCTGAAGGATTGTGTTTCACTCCAAACTCAACTATTGTGATCTTTTTCATCGACAACCTTGCCACCTGATTGTTCTTTGTAAAGGATCCCTGCTACTATTTTCTAGCCTTTAAAACATAAAAAATTAAAGATTAAAAGACCCTTTGACTTGGGCTACCCAATAGAAGATATCCATCACCTCCGTGATTTTGGTAGGTCGTTGGGCAATCCCTCACAAGGCCGTTCAATTGGTGCCTTGGTGCCTTTGGGATGGGAACTTTTGGGTAAAGAAGTTCGGAGTTCTGCTCTCCCCTAACTTGGGCACCTTTTTGGGCCAAAGAGGGGGTATTGAGCAAGTAAAATTACAGGCCTCAATTAGCACAACATTATCATGCATGTCACCCCTAGTTTAACTCCGCAAATACAGGGCCAAAAAAATATTTGTCAAATTGTGGCAATGGGACAAATGGCAAGAAGCCCATGTATACGGATATGTTATAGGCATCCATACTAATCACTGATCATTCTATTCGTACTTCCCTTTCTTCAAGTCCCTCCTCTCCCCTCTCCTCTTCAGCCAAGCTTCTGCCCTGCTTTGGTGGTTGGCACCCTGTTGTGAGGCTGCCACCTTGCTCTGGTTGCTATCGCCACCTACTTGGAGCTGCCACCCTGCCCTGGTGGCTGCCGCCCTACCTGCAGGTTCCTGCACTTACATGTAGGCTTCCGCCCTTACCTACAGATTTCCGCCTTGTCTTGGAGGCTGCCACCCACACCATCAAAGCTGCATGCCACCCTGGTTGCTGCCATCTGCGTCTTAAGGCTGCTGCCTACCCCCAAGTGGTTGTGTTTGTCTTCTTCATCATCCGGATGGATGTGCTGCCATCCATCTCAACACCTAAGTATCAAGACAATGCTGTCATCTTGAGCCAATCCAGCACCGATTCCTTGGGTCTCATCAGCCCCAATTAGTACTTTTTGCTACAGGTTGCTGCCCTTACTCTGAAGGCTGCCACCTGCCCCCCTAAAAGGACCTTATAGAAGCATTGCTGCCCTTCATCAGCCGAGACAGCATACCCATCTTCTTCTTTCCTCCTCATATAGGTGTTGCCACTCATCTCAACATCTAAGCTTCAAGATAATGCTGTCATGTTGGCCACTCCAATGTCACCGACTCCTTGACTCTCCTCAGTCCCAATCCTAGAGACAGAAGCCTGAGGTCATTGTATCATCATTTATCAGTAATTGATTTATGCTCTGAGTTACTAAGTTCATTCACTGCTAGTGTTTGTCATACAAACTTTGTTGTCTCCATTGCAAGCCCTACTATTTCTTTACATAGTGCAAAACTTTGATTTGGTAATATACAAAACAATGGATAGATGCTGGATATAGGTTCAAACATTTGGTAGGACAGTCTAATGCTTCACAGCAATCAACATCGTTGCCTAATGAGATTCTTGTATCCAAGTATTCTCGTCGTCAGCCTTCAAACTTGACGTTGCCAACAATGGATGGTACAAAGAAGTTTTCTAGACTTCAGCTCCCTACCGACGTGCTGCGTGTCGCCATAGCGCCTCCCCCATCTCTCCTGCTGCCATAGCGCCTCCCCCCTTCTCTGACTGTCATTGAGTCCCCCTCCCTGGCCACCACTCTGCTGCCCTCCCACGGCCTGATGATCTGATTCTGGGTTGGTCCAACTCTAGTGGTCCAGACTAAGGGTGGTCCGCGACTCTAGTGGTCCGGTTGGTCCGATTCTGGGAGTTGGTCTGCCGACTCTAGGTGGTCCCATTCCGGGAGTCGGATGGTAGTGTTGGTCTTGGCTGCCTCTGCGCCTCCCCCCCTTCTGCCTGTCCGCCATTGGGCCCCTATCAACATGCTGTCCTCCCACTGCTTGCCCGCCTGTTCGCCACTAGGCACCCCCTCCCTTCTTCTCTGCTTGCCACTGCACCTCCCTCTTCCCGCCTGTCTGCCTTGGGCCTCTCCTTGCATTGACCGCCCCGTTATCGTGACAGGCTGCCCCTCTCGCCAGCCTTTCCTCACACGCTATTACAGATACGAGGACTGACTATAGATAAAGACTTATAAGTTTTCTTGGGTTTGGATATTGAATTAGAACACAAAAGAAAGACAACTAGACAACATAACTTTAATAACATATGAATACTGGGAATGCTTAATCCAAAACTCAACATTCTATTCCTGCCATTCTATTCCTGCCATGCTAATCATAAACAATTCTTCTTCCAAAACTTAACATTCTATTATAGACAATTAGACAACACAACTTTAATAACATATGAATACTGGAGATGCTTAATTCTAAATTTAACATTCTATTCTTACCATGCCTATCATAAAGAATTTTTCTTATTTCTAAGAAAGTTGGGCGTTGCCTAAGCAACTAAAAAAATAAAACTTTTGGTTCATAATAAAGTGATTATAATTATTATACGAGAGGTCATCCCGTTTGCATATCTATTATCTCGGATAGCACAAGAGCTCCTACAGTAACTGCTATGGCTAAGTGGCCTTGTTTACATATCTATTACCTCGGATAATACGAGAGCTTTACAGTGTAACACTGCGTTGCGGGTTTATTTACATATCTATTACCTTGGATAGTGCGAGTGTTCTACAGTATAATACTGCTATGGCTAAACGGCCTTGTTTGCGTACCTGCTTTCCTCAGTAGCTACTACAGAGCTATTTCTACCTTTTTCTTCGTGGATTGAAACCTTCCGTTCGCTGTGTAGTGGCAGGTATTAGGAATCGGAATATGCTAGAAACTTATAGTAAAGAATCGGATGACAAAGAAGAAACATATTGGAATCCTAAGAGAAGATTGATAATGATTGATTATACTCTGAAAGTCTCTTCCTCGAATGCCTTTTCCTTATCGAGGGGGAAGAGACTAATGCAGAGTTGAGAAACTCATCGGAGAAATATTGATAAGAGATCCATCGTGGAACCAGAACAAATTGCAGCATACGTTGAGGGATCTACGTGCTCCAATCAATTGTCACGATTCGGGAAACTTTTTCTAGTTGCGAACCGGGAACAAAACCTTCACGCTTCATCCAAATGTACAGAGCTTCAACTTCGATCCAAGGGGATTTGACTGAGAAGAAATTTCATTTTTTCTCACTCATTTCTTGTGTCACTTGCAATCTTTTGATTCTCTTCGAGCAATTCCATTTCATGAAAAGAATCCCACCATGGACAAAATATTGTAGTCCCATTTGTCATATTAGGATATTGGTTTCTATAGGGGCTGGGAATCCATATTGATTTGGTTGTCAATGGATGATCTACATTTCTCTTCCCAATGAGATACAGAAGAGAACTCCGCAATTCTTTCTTACCGAAAATTGAATACATAATGTATAACAAGGATGAGAAACAGAGGCGTTCAAAATATCAATAGACCTTCCCTTCTTTTTCTGCATGTTGAAGAATCAAGATTAGTTAACACGAATAGAATTTCATGATATAGTATAAGTTAACAAGCACACTCGCCTGGGGAATCACTCATTGCTTTGAAAACCAAAAATTACCATGACCGCAACTTTAGAAAGACGAGAAAGCGCAAGCCTATGGGGTCGCTTCTGCGACTGGATCACCAACACCGAGAACCGTCTTTACATCGGATGGTTCAGTGTCTTAATGATTCCTACCCTGTTAACCGCAACCTCTGTATTTATCATTGCTTTCATCGCAGCTCCTCCTGTAGATATCGATGGTATTCGTGAGCCTGTTTCCGGATCTTTGCTATACGAGAACAACATTATCTCCACTGCTATCATCCCTACTTCTGCAGCTATAGGTTTACACTTCTACCCCATTAGGGAAGTAGCTTCCGTTGATGAATGGCTATACAATGGTGGTCCTTACGAGCTGATTGTTCTTCACTTCCTACTTGGTGTAGCTTGCTACATGGGTCGTGAGTGGGAATTAAGCTTCCGCTTAGGTATGCGCCCTTGGATTGCTGACACATACTCAGCTCCCATCATAGCTGCTGCCGCCGTATTCTTGATCTATCCAATCGGTCAAGGAAGCTTCTCAGACGATATGCCTCTAGGTATTTCTAGTACTTTCAATTTTATGATTGTTTTCCAAGCTGAGCACAACATCCTTATGCATCCTTTCCACATGTTGGGTGTAGCTAGCGTATTCGGCGGCTCCCTATGAATTAGCGGGTTTTAATCCATCTGACCTAGTTCTTGATCCGATGTGAAGACAAGGTATGTTTGTCATACCATTTATGATATATATTGCAATAATCAAATCATAAGGATATTAAAATCAGAGACACTGTAATTGACGCAAGTACCTGGAGTTGTGAAGGCTACATGGTAGTTCATATCGTATTGTCTGGCAAAAGGTTCAGTTTCTATCCTTTTTATTTCGCTATGCCTTTAACGTAGTGTTCTTACATACGGCCACATGTTATTTTAACTCGGGGAAGTTGAAGGAAAAACCCATATATATGAGGTTCTCAACAACCTTACGTGTTTGCCCAAAATAAAATGAATTAGCTAGATTGCCGCTTTATGACACTTGCTAGACCTGTAAAAAATATTATGATCGCAGAAAAAAAACATAATCAATGCGATATAGCTAGTCTTTGCTATGGCATACGATAAGCCATATTCGCGATCAGCTGCATTGTCTGGCCTGGCAAAGCAATATGCAGCGATGGCAAGCGATTGGCGCGTAGGCCATTTAGATAGAAAGTAACGAAAACATGTGAAGGCCATTTTATTTCCGTTTGGACATAAAATCCTAAGTAATGAGATAGAAAGTAACGAAATAAAATCACCATGATTCTATGATTTAAAACTATATAAATGTTAACTCGTTTGCGTAGTTTTTCATCTTTCAATTATACCTATCTATTTTTCTCCGTCTCTGCATAGCTATGGATACATATTTGGCTTTAGTGCTCCATTTACTTAGTTTATTCCGTTAAAACTTACTTTCTTTCAAATAAATACAAACTAACATGGCGAGAAAATTTTCATCCCTTTCCTCTATATCAATCACATAGTGAACTTTATGAGGTTACTTTCCAAAGGAATGGCTTCAAATGCTGAGAATGAGAAGATAGGAATTATTATGTTCAATAATGATACTGTCATTCAAAAAGAAGATATAGTTAAATACACTGGATTTTTTATGAATGATCCTATGGAAAAAGCCATGTCAAGTTACATTTTTTTAGCATTGATTGCTCAAGTGGATAGAGTGGCTAGCTTCGAACTAGGTGGTTAGAGGTTCAAGTCCTCTTCGATGCACACACAATACACATCGCTGTCTATTCTTAGTTTTGGCCCTCAAAAGCCTTAATTACTTTGGTTTACTTACTTATTAAGCCATATGTCTATTTGATGTGAAACCAACGATTTCAGGTCCGGGGGCTTTTTTGTTTGTTTTTTACCTGTGCCATTAAGCATTAGGGATATTTGGTAGTTGATTTAATGTGGAAACAAGAAAGTAAACCTTTGTGAAATGAGGAAATTCAAAGCTAGCCCAATGCACATCAATAGGAAAGTTTGGTATTTTGACGATGACTATTCGTCTTTTAAAGATACGTGAACTAGGTTTAGAACGTCATAGGACAGGCCCATATTTAGTGCAAGCGTTAAAGCAACTATTTACTTTTTATGCCGTTCTAATAAATAAAAGAAAAGTAGTTTTTCAAAAACCAATCCTCTCGTACCCCTTAAGCAATGTGGCAGAGAACCTTTTTTATTTATATAGTATCTGGGTTAGGTGCTTGGATTTGGACCAAGCACGGTTCTCTAGCTTTCATAGCCTAGTCTGAGATTATATTGTTTGATATGAAATGATTGTTTCCAACTTGCAGACGTCGTATCTTCTTTTATTTCATATTTGCTCTCTATATCCACTGGTTTATCTAGGCATATCGTTGGTTATTTTATTTCTATGCTTTCCTATCCACGTAACATTACAAAAGGTGCAGCAACGGCGACGATGTGACAGGATGGAGTTAGAGGGAAATAGCTATGGAAGTTAAAAAAATTCCATTCCAAGGGAAAGAAAATATCAGTAACCTATCCTTTAAGCACTCGTGAGAAACCCATCTCTCAAAAAGAACACGTGCGAGAAATATTTCTTTTTAGCAATTTCGTCGTCTGTAAGGCTTTGACCATTCTATGCAACCACTAAAAAGCTCTGGAAACACTAGAGAATAAAAAGAAAACACCGAGATGAAAACATTCTCTAAGAACCACATCCCGTTCTTCTTAGATAGAGGATTCACCTTATCCTACGCCATCATGTAAAAGTCGTTTTCATAGTTTAAGGATCCAACCGATTCTAGACAATCCCTTTCTATATGGCATAACATAAAAGGTGCTATAAAAGACATGTAACCAACCAAATTGCATGAAATGGGTAAATTGATCCGGTTAGGGCATTTTCTGGAACTTCGAGAAAAATCATCCGAGGTTATGGTTTTTGCCCTCTTCATATCTATAGAAGTTAAAAAAATTTGTTTACTTGTAACTATTTTATGTCATTAGATTATTGTCTTGTTGGTTTACTTTATTGGGCTCATTAAAATAAACTTTGAGATTTTGGCTTGTTTTGAATACCCAACCTTCAAGATTCTTATAATGTTCCATCTTCTTACCAAAGATACAAAAATAATTTCACTTACCCATTGGTAACAACTATTTTGAATATAACATCAATTTTATTGGTTTGAGAATATAACAACTATTTTATATTACTTAGGATTACCATTTATAGTTGTTATATTTTATATTACTTCGTTGTTATATTACTTAGGATTACCATTTTATATTCTTAGATAGAAAGTAATGAAAGTAGTCCCCCCTAATCCCTACCCAACACAGGTGACCCCCACCCCACCCATCCCCCCCCTCCCACAAGAGGTGAGGACCCCCATACGCCGACATCCTCCACCCACCGGCAGTCTAGCCCCCCCTCCCCTCCCCACACAGCTAGTAGTTCATCCGTCCATGCCACTTGTCACACTTTCCCAAGACAGGTACAACTGCTACCACATGATTTTTTTCGCAGTGGGCCATAGTCTCACCTGAGAGTTGCGGAGCACGGAGAGTTCCCACTACCCCTAGAGGTGGGAAATCTTCGTGGTACGCAAGTCTAGGAGCAGCAAAGTCCGTCTACTAGCGCCATCGGATAGACCAAACTATGCCTTCTTCCTTCAGACCTCTCACATTGGAGATTGGACGACGACTCAGATAGAGGAGGAGGTGAAGAGCTTGGTGGTAGACCACATGTCCTAGTGGATGGGAGAAGGTGGATTGGCACTTTTCTTCCAACAATGGCCAGGTTGCATAATAGACATTAACTGGTGGGCTAGGGCCGAGGTCCCTCATCTGAGCATTATCTTTTCAGTCCCTCCACCGTGGAGAGCGCCGATGGATGTGATCGAGTGGCCCTTGGCATAGGCGGCCCATTTCTACCAATGTACGGAGTCTTGTCTCTCAGCTTGGTTGATTGATGCCTTAGCGGTACCACCAGGCACATCCATCACCCCCATGGTTCGCCCAAGGGCCACCATCGATGAATGGAGTTCACCGTCCAGGCCGGTAGCGAAGCATATATGTATGCCTCATAGTTCCTCTTCTTCCTTAGCAGCTTCCACACTGAATAGATGCATGTTCGGTCAGTCACAGGTCTCCCTATGAGTTTACACCTTGCATCCTGGAATGTGAATAACCTCCACTATAGTGGGACACATGGTTCCAGGAAGTTGATTGTTCGATAGGAGCTGTAGCCTACTACCCTTGCCGGATGGATGTACATCTTACTTCTATAGGAGCACAAGCTCACTCTCGCCCAGGCCTAGCGGGTAGGGAATGTACTCATGGGCAGTTCATACACTTATTGGGAGCACGCCATCGGTGTCCGTGGTAGGAGTAGAGGCGTATACACCTCTATTAGCCTGAGTCTCACCACCTGTGTACAAGACCACGAGAGGATAGTGGTAGCGAGGGTTATATGGATCAGATTGGATATTGGGGACTCGTGCCTTGGAGTCCTCAATGTCTATGCCCCTACTGAGGTTAGGACATGCAGCACATTCTAGGTAGAGATTGCAGCAGGACTCCCAGAGGTGGACTCTTGGATTGTTGGAGGAGATTTTAACAACCTCGAGGCTTTAGAGAACTAACAGGGCAGAGGCAGAAACTACTAGGGCATGGCTGGGGAGGAGCAGGAGGCATGGGAGGTCTTTCTATTGGCAGTGGGAGCACACGATGCTTGGAGAGACCCTGCCTTCCACAAGAGGAAGAGGTCGTTGGACTTCTCTTGGGAGGCGGCTAGGTGGAGTCCTGCTGGAGAGGTTGGACAAGTACTATATGAGAGAGTGGGGAGGCTCTCGTGGAGGCCAGGTTGGGCAGTGGCGGGCACCACGTTGTCTGATCATTGCCCAGTTCTCCTGACACTTGATCCCCTAGCATCTGCCCTAGACACACGATCCTGTCGGATCCCTGACTCGATCTATAGGAGGGAGAAGGTGAAGAGACTGATTTAGCAAATTTGGACCAGGGAGTGGGGCAAGAGGAACTGAATCGTAGAGGAGGTTGCAGAGATCCTAGCCGAGTCGAGCAGTATCTGCCAGGAGGTAGCCCTATAGGCTAGGCAGTAGAGCTGGAAGGAGAGAGCACTCCGGTGGAACCTTGCAACCACGTAGAGATTATTATAGAAGGCACTAGGGGATCCCACCCTCCACACACAGGAGGTGCGTGCGTGAGCAGCCATCACCAACCTAGAGGACAGGCGCTCGGAGTTCTAATTTTGAACCTCAGCAAATTTCTAGGCGCAGAAGGGGGACACGATGTGCAGGGAGTTTTTCCAGGTGCACCAGCCCCACACCTCAAGAGAGCAAATACGCAGCCTTCCGGATCAGTATGAGAGGACTCGTTCTAGCCCACACGAGGTGATGTAGATTGCCACCGATTACTACAAACGCCTTTTACAACAAGAGACAGCCTTAGCTAGAGGACAGCGATGTAGACAGCAGGTCTGGGATCACATCTCATCCCTTGTCACAGAGGAGATGGGACGATCCCTCGTAGTCCCCTTTAGAGAGAATGAACTAGAGGAGGCTTTCCATACACAGGATGGGTAGAAATGCCGGAGAGAGGATGGCCTTTCTAAGGCCTTCTTCACTACCTATTGGGAGGTGGTGAAGGACCCCTTATTGATGGCCTTCCAGGAGATTTTCACTTCAGGACAGATGCCAAGGAGTCTTTCGGCAGGCCTCATCAATCTTCTCCCCAAAGGGGGAGACCAGTTGGAGCTTTCCCAATGGAGACCGATCACCTTATTGTCAATGACCTATAAGGCCCTGGCAAAGATGATTGGTAGGCAACTCTGCCTGGTGCTTCCAGACATCATTCATGACACACATACAAGCTTTGTCTAGGATAGGAGCATCCTAGACAATGTATTCACCTTCTTTGAGGCGACAAAGTAGGCTTCGCACAGTGGGTAGGGACTGGCCATACTACTCCTGGACTTCGAGAAAGCCTATGATAGGGTGGACTGGGAATTCTAGAGGGCACCATGGTGAGGTTGGGCTTCCCCCAAGCATGGATCCGCGAGGTCTCCGTACTTTACAAATCGGCTACCAACAAGGTTCTCACAGGTGGTAGGCGAGAAGAGGAGTTTCGACTAGAGAGATCCGTTCGCCGACAAGGCTACCCCCTGGCCCCGTACCTATTCTTACTCTTTGTAGAGGCGATGTCGCACTTCCTCAGGTCACGAGTGAGCCGGTTACGCGGCCTACGACTTCCAGTGAGAGAGAAAAGGGAGTTGTTAGACTCAGAGTATGCAGATGATAGAGCACTCTACATAGAGGATGATGAGTTGATGCTAGAAAGAGTGAGACTGGCTCTTGAGATGTTTTGTACTACAATGGGAGCGAAAATCAACTGGCGAAAGTCAGTTGGATTCCTTACAGACCCAGACTCTAGCACGCAATGGGGCGTCTACCTAGGATTTAGATGGGTGTGCAAAGGGCAAACCGTCTGTTACCTAGGGTTCCAGGTGGGACTCGAAATCACTCCCGCCCAACAGTTTCTTCCTGTCCTTGACTCTATTAAGAGAAAGTTGACCTATTGGAGTACTGCTCACCTCTCCCTAGTAGATCGAGCGCACTGGTGGTTAACCAGGTCCTCCTAGCGACGGCTTGGTACATCGCCTCGCGTTAGTGCTTCTCCTCATCCTGGGTAGTTCAACCTCGCCGCCTAGTGCGGAATTTCCTTTGCTTCGGGTCAGATGGTTCTAGGGACTCCCGGGCCAAAGTGGCATAGGCGACCATTATCCAACATCGGTTAGAGGGATGGCTTGGGATCATAGACTCACATTATGAGAGTATGGCCCTCTTGGGCAAGCTATTTGTCTGCGGCCTCACACCAGGAGGGCAGACTTGGAAGGTCTTACTGCAGGAGGGTCTTCAAGACTGTAGACCGAGGCTTGGCGGTGAGTGGAGGCCGTCCCTGAGATGGATCTTCAAGACAACCTAGATCGAGCCCCCCAGATCCCCCTTCCTACACAGCTTGCTCCGTGTGTGGCAGAGCTACCGAAAGGCCCTAATCCAGAGCCCCCCAAGTTGCCAGGAGGAGATAGACCACCGTCAGCCGGTGATCTAGAACCCCCACGTCAGAGATCGGGATGGGGCACAGAGGAGGTGTACAGGATGGTGGACAAGGAGATGTTGCAGCGAGTATCAGGCTGCTAGAGAGAAGTTGAGTTGAAGAGAAGGGAGATAGATGCAACAATACCTCAAGAGTGGCTTGCACCCCCGATACAAGAGCCGATAGAGCCTGCGGAGGTATGGACCACTAGGTTTTCACCAGCAGGTATCCCCTTATAGGTGGCACGTAGAGTGGGTGGCGCTCCATATGGGACCTTCTTCACCGTGTAGGAGGGGGGGCGTCCGGCCCTTGACAGAGGGCACCAGGATGAGGGGATAGCTGTTCTTTCATAGAGGAGGATTCGGATGATTGGCCTTCAAGGGAAGACATGGCGGTTGGACCTTATGTCTTCTGGGAGAAGCTCAAGGAGTGGCGCCTCTGGATCTGGGAGGGTAGGCCACTTGATGAGCTGGAGTGGGACCCAGGAGAGTGGCTATGGCCGGCCACTGCAGTCACCAAGAAGCCACCGAGGTTCCTGGAGTACACATCCAGGATTAACAGTCACGTACTGATGCAAGACATGTATTGGGCGTTGTCACATAGCAAGCACTAGGCGGAGCATAGCATCACGGGGGCTTTCGGATGGACCTTTTGGCGCCGCCTATGGGATAGCTGGAGGCCGAGGAGGGTATCATATTTCTTATGGCTGGTGGCACATGGAGGCTTGGCGGTGGGCAGTTGGCTAGCCCAGATGTAGGAGGGAGGTTGTAAGTGCTGCACATAGCAACCTCAAGAAACTCCAAAGCACTGCCTTTGGTTGTGTGAGGCGGCGCAGCTCGTGTGGAGAGGAGCATGCCGTATCCTCCACCGTATAGCACCTAGTCTTGGATGTATCTCGTGGGGAGCTTTGTGCTGGCAGGCAGTCAGCCACGGCCATCACCTTCTGTATGAAGCCAGGATGCAGGACACGATATTCATTATTGAGGTAGGGTCGTGTGCAGTGGTCAGTTTGGAGGTGCTGCCCATCTGCCACGTACTGGAGCCCACAGCACACCACTTTGAGGTATGGGAGATCATAGGGAGTCTTACTGGATGGCATATCTGGAAGGCACTGTGTCAGGAGGCTTTTGGCGGAGAGAGACTTTCAGTACATGTGACCTTAGCAGAGCTCTAGACCTCCATCATCCACTCCCTCTGCAGCCAATGGGACCAGTTGCAAGGCGAGTCTAGGGCTCGTCAAGAGCTCCGTTGTTATTTCATGCGCACTTGGGGCGGCCAGGACCTGTTTTTTGTAATGCAGCCAGGCAGCCCCAGATGGCGATACAACCCCCCTCCATGGTTTCTTGCCCCCATCCCCTCCAGACCGCCGTAAGAGACTTTTACATCTGATATATCTGTGACTCTGCATCAGCTCTAGCTAATCTGTTGAGAATGAGAACTTGTATTCCGGGTTTTTTCTAAAGTAATATAATTAACCACACTTTATTTGCAAAAAAAACATCGTTGCCTACAGTCAGTAGATCTAGTATTCTTACCGACACAAAAGGCACTTAAATATAACACCCCACAATAGACCCATTTTACTTGGTGGATATTAGAACAATAAGAACTGCAAGATTAAAGTTGCTGCTGTAAAATCAACTTAACTAGTTAATGCACAATGAGCAAAGTTCTAACAGCAACTTATCACAGGCTTCAGAAGGCTTTCATTTGAAAAGGAACATATGAGACAGCACCTGATTCTCTGATTGTGATGGAGAGGCCACAGAAGATGATGAGCCACTTTTGAGAAGCCCACCAACAACTCGACCAGGTAGACCTAGAACCCCACGAACTACACCTTTTCCTCCCCCTTGTTGAGCAATACTGATCATTTGCTTGTCTTCTTCAGAGAAACCCAACATGCGCGACATTAGGTCCAACACCTACAGATGACAATATAAACACCATACATGCCTCCAGTCAAAGAATGAGGAAAAAGTCTAAAGTAAAAACTTTCAAAAACAGATGGATAGTGCTTGGCACATATTTTAAAGTAGTACCCAGACTATTTCAAAGTTAATACTAGCTTCGCTTACTGTCCAATCACTGACATTAAAAGATTTCTGAGAGAAGCATATCATTTAAGCAAAAAGTAATCAAATTCTTGTCATATTATGGACTGAATGTCTGTTTCTGACTGTGCATGCAAAAGAAACTCTGTTAAAGATTTTGCACACAATCCATTGCCTGATACCTTTCAGTCTTATGAAGCACACACAATGCTGCTGATGAGAGAGACCGGTTCACAAAGAAACACATGCCTTCATACATAGGTGAATTGAGTCACTTACATCAGCAGTGGAACCAGCCTCCTTTCTTGGAAAGGGTGGGGAGGACCTGATTATGCACTTAATTAAAGCAATTAAGAAATTCACAAAACTGGAAATACAAACTTTACCATGCAACCTCGCACATTGGACACCTTGTTGACCCCACAACCAATGCCCCCTGCAGTATTTCTATATCTTATATTGCAATTGGATGGAGTACAACCAAGATTCTACAATCTCCTCCACTAATACAAACGCCCCTTGCTGTCATAAATAATCAGCAAGCCTTTTGATCAACTTGCCCCTTGATTTTCACCTAGAACTTGTCTAAATTTGACCCTTGACTGGCAAAATACTACCCCAAATCAATTGGGATGGGCTGGCATATGAAATCACTGTCATTTTTCCAATTCCAACTGCTGATTCCATTCTTCAATGCCTCTAATTGCTGACACGGGTCCCAAGGTGTCTATTAAACCCTAACGTCTATTGTAAATTAAGATTTACAGCAGAAATTCCTCTGCTGTCCACAAATCCGGTTGAGATTTGCTACAAATGGCTAAGAATGGCTAAGAATATCAAACAATAGGCTGGAGAACATGAGAGAATGCTGTAGAGAGAAATTTCACAGTTTCTTCACAAGAAACACTCAAAAATGGTTGCTAGCCTATACAAATCAACCCAAAAGTTCACCTGCTGTCCAAAAAACCAGAAATGGCTGGTGCCAGCACGTGCCTGCTATCGACAGCTGCTCAAGAGGTCAGTAATGCTATTATCTACCTCCAAAAAGGTGTTTGCTGGTGTCATCTGGCCCAAAAGGGTCTCCACAGCTGGGAAAACTGATCAACAACCTCTTCTTCCTCTCTCTCAGCTTGCATGCACTGAATGGGCCTCCAACAGGCCCAAACAAATTCTCCCCTCTTGAATGGGAATTTTTGCTAAGTGGCAACCTCCTTTTTCCATTTCCCAACAATTTTCAGCCATTTAATTAATTTTTCAGCCCTTTTTGACCCTACCCAAAATTAGATATGCCATCCACAAATTAATTGGCTAGGCCATTTGCAACCTCAAGTGGTCTCAAGCCTTCACTAACCCATGGACAAGCATTAATTAATAAATTAATGCCTAATCCCTAGTGTCACCATTGACACTTCTAGGCCAAATAACTATCCTAGGGCCAAACCGAAACCAACATTCACCTAGACCTAGGTAGCATAACTTGTTACAAAAGCCTTTGACTCCCACTGTTTTCTCAAGGTCCTAGGCCTGTTATTGTGAAATGCTTGCTTGCACATCACATGTGCATCTCAACATTGCACATTTAATTATTAAATTAATCAAATGTCTCTAGGAAGCAAAGCATTCAAAAATTTTACATCTCCCTAATCGACCTTCTCCCTGAGAGCCTTGCAATCGTCCTTAATTGTACTTACAATGTGCCAAAGCAAGAAACTCATTTCATACATAGGTGTCACAAACGAGATTGAAACCCGTTTCTAACATTTTATGAAACTCGTGTGAAACTTGTTTCCTCCGTACGTAGTACGGATTGATCCATATGGTACGATAGGGTACATGTCCGTACGACTTAGTATGAAAAAATAAGTACTTTTTGGTCTGTCTCCTTCAAGCCTACAACTTTCTTTTTTTCTTTCTCCTTTCTTTTTTTTTCTCTTTCTTTCTTATTTCTCTCCCCCAAGCCTCTCTCTCTCTCTTTTTTTTTTTCGTAAAAGGTAATTGTATTAATTACGAAAAAAACTACAAGATTACATGATTACATGAGTACAAGAGACACGAGGGCCCTAGGCCAACGTGTGGGAAATCCCCGGACTAGTATACTAAAAAGGTTACACCAATCATGGCAAGGACCCAGAGGCAATTGCCAAATGCCAAGAATGCAAATCCTCCCGAGGGAGCAAGTCAGAGTGCCTGATGAGATCTAGCTGCCAATGCAAGAGCCCTTTAAGCCTTGCAATATGTCGCGGTACATTAGAAGCCGAATCAAAGAGAAAAGCATTTCGGGTGGTCCAAATGTGCCAGCATCCCCAGTATCTGAAAAAGTGAAATAAGATCTTCATATGTAACGGTGGCGGTGTGGGATACTTTGGGCGTACAAAAACCCAATCGAAAGGAGTCAGTGAGGACCCCACCACTGCGCGCCAGATTTGCGACAAAAGTGACTAGATATTCTTGGCGAGCGTGCAAGAAAGAAAACGATGTCGGGCCGATTCCGCCGTAGTGGTGCAGAAGAAACAATTGCCATTCAAGATTCAACGCTTGGAAAGGGCCGAGGCAAGAGGAAGACCACCAATCATTACCCGCCACAGAAAGACCTTGCATTTGAAAGGAGCCTTATTCTGCCATCCCTCCATCAGCGTTGCTTGCCACCATGACAGTGATTTCCGCAAGCCCCAAACAGTATTAGCTACCCAGCCATTGGTGATCTTTTATGAGAAGATGATACACCTGATTAGTAGAGGCCTTTTCCAGACTCAACCGGCCTGCAAGGTCCCAGTCCTGCCAAGGGCGATCCATAGCCAGGGCAGGAAAGGGTTGCCTACCCTGAAGTTCCGACGAAAGCTTCCCCCATAAATCAAGGTATCCGCGCGGGATCCTGAAAAGTCTCCTAGTAGTTCGAAACGATGCGAGGACATTGCGAGTAGCAAGGGTAGCATCCGCAATTGATAATGGTTTGCGGATCCGTGACCATGCGACCTTCCGAATCCTGGAGTCAAGTCATATTTTCGCGAGCCGAAGAAGCATGCAAGGCGCGAAAGAACTTATGAGACTGGCAGGCACTATCTTGCAATGTGTTAGTTAAGTTATGCAGCTTGGCCTGCTGATAAGATTTCAAGCTAAATACTTGAATAAGATGGGCCAAACGCCGCTCCAGTGACAGCAGAAAATCATCATTTGGAGAGTCCAGGAGCAAGGAACGGACCAAGGCCAATAAGTCCTCTGCTGCATGTCGACGTCGGCGACAAAGAGAGGCATTATGAATCCCATACTGCCGAGCAACCCGCTGCACATTAGAGAGCACGCGTGCAAATGAAGCCAAGCCCTCAGAGGCGAAGTCCAATAAGAACCTCTCAATCAATTACTGCATACATCCTTGAAAAATTGGATACTTCAAATAGAGGAGTTGAAGCGTAAAGGGAGCTTATCCAGCAACTGCATAAAAGGTGCAATAGATTGTGCCCGCATCTCAAGCTGGAGGGGGAAATGATCCGACAACGCATATTGCTGCAAGACCTTCATCTCCAGCATCTCGGGAAGAAAATCATCCCCCTGCATGATATACATCTCTCTCTCTCTCTCTCTCTCTCTCTCTCTCTCTCTAGCCTCTTCCTCTCTCTCAAGCATGGTTGCACTAGTGCCACGTACGAAAGGTTTCATACTATACCATACTTTAGGTACCGTACTTTACGTATTAGTACCATGATACATCTTTTCCCATTCAAACTGCACCTTTGGGATAAGCTAAATACTCCTTATATTAATATGATTCTCCCATGAGATTAAAGTTATTTGAGATTCAAACAATTTCTCTCAACCTTCTCTCTCTCAAGCCCACACTTCTCTTATTTGTATGATCATTCATGTATGATGTATCTACTCCCATCTATGTAGTTGTGAGTTTTAGGTAGCAATAGCACATGTTGCGCATGAGGTTTTCGCATATTACCCTCAAGTATTCATCTTATATACTCTAACAACATTGCTATTTAGACTTGAAATATCTATTCTATTGTCTTTAGTCCAAAATAATCATGTTATTTTTTTGGTACTAATATCATACCATACCTTATAAAATCTTAAGGTACCATTAATTACTGGACCATATCGTACCTTTGGTACCTGACAACTATGCCCATTTCATAGCTCCTGTTTTAGGAACCCTTGGTAACTATACCCAACACTCGCTGAAATTTTCCAGCCAATATAAACATAGCATAATAGCCACAAAAATAGTCCAAAAATGTTACCAAAAACCCATAAGATGCATCCATTTCTCATGTTTCTCAACTGTTTTGACTAAACAACCATAGTAAAGCATTAACTAAGCATAAACTATGGCTAAACTATCAATGGCATTCATCAAACATGTTGCTGTTCAAAAAACCAACTGGAAAACTGTTGATAAATGAGCATAAACTAATCATAATCTGATCATATGCTGATCACAAACTAATCATAAGATGATATAAATGTATAGCTTCAGAGCCGCAGTAACAACCATACTCATCTGCATATATCTCACGGTGACTAGTACACTGAGTAGTGATCTCATGCCAAACATATTGTCAACACGATACCTTGAATGCATACATCCGAGATCCACTACATACGAGAGCTGTCCATTACCGGAGGAGTGGAAATGCTACCTCCCGCTTGAGCATCACGCAATGCTCTGGACCCCTGCTCTGGTGAACCAGATTAAGCCCGTGATTCAAAGCCGGCTCTGACTAAAAGGCATCAAGATAAACCTGCAACAACTAAGGACGGTCTAGCAAGTCATACTCTTCCATCCACTTAGCATCCATTGGTGTATAGTTCTAGAACTTCACCAAATACCTTCTGAATTTTACCTCTTATCTTTCTTTCTTTATGTGCCAAAATCTGATCAAGTACCAATATCTTATCCAGCTCCTCAAGCTCAAGCTTGCATGGTATAAATGTGTAAGTTCCAATCCATATTTATTTTAAAAAACTATATCACTTGCCCAAAGGTGAAACACTTTGGGGTGAAACACAACATTTCAAGGGTGAAATGTTTCAGCGGTGAAACGTTTCGAGGTTACCTTGATAAAAGTCAAGGCTTTTAGCCTATCTTTGCACCACTGAAGGACTCAAACTTCACCCCTTTTCCACCCTCATCATAGTCTTTTGTTCCCCCTTTGGGAGTCAAGTTGTCATACACTAGTTGCTGCACAAAGTGTACATTTGCTATATTTGCAATATGACCAACACCAAAAGAAGCATTTGCATAACCAACACTCATTCTTTGAGTGCCATAAGCATTTAGGAATGCAGATGTATTACCAAACACGCCACTTTGTGCCCTAGGCATCAAACCAATGCTGCCATACATAGGATTATACATATTAGCAACCATTCCCAAATACATTGAGCCCTGCACACCATGCATAGGTTGCTGCATACCATAATGAATTGTGCCATAAATTCCCAAATGCGGTCCCTAACCCACCATAGCATGGAAAATAGTCCCACCACCAAACTCTCTTGGTTGCCCCATCATTGCATGCATGCCTGCCTATTCAAAATCCATAGGATTGGCATTTCCATGATGGCCATATATTTGTATTGTTTGCCTTGTTGGCACCAACTGCTTTTCTTCATTAGCATCATTGGGAGCTTCATGAGAAGACTTTGGCATTTTATTGGTACATCTTGTTGTCCCGAAGGTGTAGAAGATGATTTCCTATTCTTGCCCTTGTTGTCCTTCATTTGGAGCATTCAAAATCAAGTGAATTGAGGATCCTTTGCCAATTCAGTAAACAGATTTATTGTTGTCCTCATTTGATTTTTAATTTGGTCATCGAATTCCTTTTCCCCTTGCTAGTCATCAGCATCGTTTTGCATTCCAAGCCCTGCTTCTTAACCAACAACAATAACATCTGAATATTCTTTTTTTTCTTTTTTGCAAATAAAGTGTGGCTAATTATATTACTTCAAAAAAACCCCTTAATACAAAGAAGTGCTCATGCTCAACAGACTAGTTGGAGTTGATGCATAGTCATAGATATATCAAGTGTACAAGCCTCTCAAGGCGGTCTAGGGGGGATGGGAGCAAGAAGAGATGGAGGGGGGGGGGGGGGTGGGGGGTGGTATATCACCATTTGGGGCTGCCTGCCTGCAACATGAAGAACAGGTCCTGGCTGCCCCAAGTGCGCAAGAAGTGAAAACGGAGCTCCTGACGAGCTCAACACTTGCCTTGCACCTGTTCCCATCGGCCGCGGAGGGAGTGGATGATGGAGGTCGCCTATGCTGAAAGGTTCTCCTTGCCAAAAGCCTCTTGACAGCGTGCCTTCCAAATGTGCCATCCAGTAAGACTCCCTACAATCTCCTATACCTTAGAGCGGTTTGTTGTGGGCCCCAACACCTAGGGGCTAGGTAAAGCTTCCACGCTGACCATTGCACAAGACCCAACCTCAATGATGAAGATCCTGTCCTACATCCCGCCCTCATACAGAAGGTGACAGCCTTGGCTGACTACCTACCATTAAAAAGCACCCCACAAGATGCATCCAAGATTGGGTGCTAGACGGCGGAAAATGCAGCATGCTCCTCTCCACACAAGCTGTGCCGCCTCGCATAACCAAAGGCAATGCTTTGGAGTTTTAAAAAGCTGCTGTGGGCGGGGTTTACATTCTCCATCCTGCTACATCTGGGCAAGCCAACTCCCCACCCCTAGTCCTTTGTGTGCCAAAAGCCATAGAAAATAGGATACCCTCCTCGGCCTCTAGTTGTCCCATAGACGGCGCTAGAAAATCCGACGGAAGGCATTAGTGATGTTGTGCTCTACCTAGTCTCGGCTACGCGAAGGCACCCAGTCCATGTCCTCTTGCATCAGTACATGTTTGTCAATCGTGGCTGTGTACTCCAAGAACCTCAGTGACTTCTTGGCAACTGCAGTGGCCTGCCATAGCCACTCTCCAAGGTCCCACTCCAGCTTATTAAGTAGCTTGCTCTCCCATATCCAGAGGTGCCACTCTCGGAGTTCCTCCCAAAACACATAAGGGTCCAAACGCCAAGTCTTCCCTTGAAGACCAACTACTCGAATCCTCCTCCATCAAAGGATAGCATCCTACTCCCCTCTGTCCAGGACCAAACGCCCCCTCTCGTGCACGGTGAAGAGGATCCCGTAGGGGTTGCCACCTACTCTACTTGTCACTTGTAGAGAGATACCTGCCGGTGAAAATGTAGCAGCCCATACCTCGCTAGGCTCTACCGGCTCTCGGATTGGGGGGTCAAGCCACTCCTGTGGTATCGCTATGTCAATCTCCCTTCTCCTCAGCTCTGCTCCTCTCTGACACCCTAATGCCTGCTACAGCACCTCTTGGTCCACCACCCTGTATACCTCCCGCCATGTCCTGATAGTGCGAGTGGGGCCGGTCTACCAACCAGCCCACTGGATGTGGGGGTGTTCGCCAATCTATATCCCGTCCCTATCTCTCACCTGGGGGTTCCAGAACATTGTGTGGCGGTCTATGTCCTCCTAGCATCCTGGAGGGCTCTGAATTAGGGCCTTAAAGAGGCCCTTCCACACATAAAGTAGACTACAGAGGAAGGAGGATCTGGGGGGGCGTGAACCCACGGACTACTAGCTTGCCCAACAAGGCCAGGCTCTAAAACTCTGGTCCTATGATCCCAAGCCCTCCCTCAGACCAATGTTGGATGACGGTCGCCCACACCACCTTGGCCCTAGAATCCCTGGAACCATCTTATCTAGCCTAGAGAAAATTCCACACTAGGCTGCGGAGCTATGCTACACAAGACGAGGAAAAATACCAGCACGAGGCGATGTACCATGCCGTCGCTAGGAGGACTTGGTTGACCAACAAGACTCGGCCTGCTAAGGAAAAGGCGGCCGGTACTCCAATATGTCAGCTTCCGCTTGATTGAGTCGAGTACAGGAAAGAACAGCTGGGCCGGAGTGATGTCCATTCCCACCTCAAACCCCAGGTATCGGACGGTTTGCCCTCTGCACACCCACCTGAATCCCAAGTGGGCGCCTCAATCCGTGCAAGAGTCCGAGTCCGTAAGAAAACCAACCAACTTTCACCAATTGATTTTCGCTCCAGCTGCAGTGCAAAACACCTCCAGAGCTAGACTTACTCTCTCCAACATCAACTCATCATCCTCTATATAGTGCGGTATTATCTACATACTCTGAATCTAACAGTTGTGTCTCCTCCCTCATCAGAAGTCAAAGGCCATGTAGCCTGCTCACACGTGACGGGAGGAAGTAGGACATCGTCTCTACAAAGAGTAGATACAGATACGGGGCAAGAGGACAACCCTGCAGGACTGATCTCTCCAACCTAAACTCCTTCCCCCTCCTCCCACCTATGAGAACCCTACTGGTAGCTGACCTCTAAAGTGCAGAGACCTCTCCGATCCATGCCTTGGGGAAGCCCAACCTCCCCATGGTGCCCTCTAAGAAGTCCCAATCCACCCGATCGTAGGCTTTATCGAAGTCCACGAGAAGTACCGCTAACCCCTGACCACTGTGCTAGGCGCACTCAGTCGCCTCGAAGAAGGTGAAGACATTGTCAAGGATGCTCCTATCCTGGACAAAACCTGTCTATGTGTCATGAATGATGTCTAGAAGCATCGGGCGGAGTCACCTATGGATCATCTTAGCCAGTGCCTTATAGGCTATTGACAAGAGGGTGATCTGTCTCCACTGGGATAGCTCCAACCGGTCTCCCCTTTTGGGGACGAGATTGATAAGACCTGCCAATAGACTCCCCGGCATCTGTGGTGAGCTAAAAATCTGTTGAAGGGCTAGCGATAGGGGGTCCTTCACCACCCCCCAATAGGTAGCGAATAAGGCTTTAGAAAGACCATCCTCTCCCGGGCATTTTTGCATGTCCTATGCATGGAAAGCCTCCTCTAAATCCTTCTCTGTGAAGGGGTCTAGGAGGGAATGACCAATCTTCTCTATGATGAGGGATGATATGTGGTCCCAAACCTCTTGTCTACAACCCTATCCTCTCGCTGAGACTGCCTCTTGTTGGAAAAGGTGTCCGTAGTAGTCTATGGCAATGTCCATCACCTCATCTGGGCTAGAGCAAATCCTCCCATACTGATCCCGGAGGCTGCAAATCTGATCTCTTGAAATGCATGGCTGATGCACCTGGAAAAAATCCTTGCACATGGTGTCCCCTTTCCATGCCCAAAAAGCTGTTGAGGTCCGGAAGGAAAACTCCAAGCCCCTGTCCTCGATGTCAACGAGGGCAGCCTATGCGTGCACTTCCTGTGCGTGGAGAATGGAGTCCCCTGTTGGCTCCTGGATAAGTCTGTGCGTGGCTGCTAGGTCTTGTCGGAGTTCTCTCTCCTCCTCCCAGCCCTTCTACTTGGCCTGTAGGGTTGCCTCCTAGCAGATCCTGCTCGACTCTGCTAGGAACTTTGCAACCTCCTCTGCGATCCTCTTCCTTCTGCCCCACTCCCTAGACCAAAGTTGCTCAATCTGCCTCTTCACCTCCTCCCTCTTGTAAATCGAGTCAGGGATCCAACAAGATCGTATATCCAGGGCTGACATTGGGGGGTCAAGTGTCAGGAGAACTGGGCAGTGGTCAATTGCCCTACCTGGCCTCCGCGAGAATACCCCCACTCTCCCACATAGAACCTATCTAGCTGCTCCAGCAAAACTCTGCCCAGCACCCTATATCCCCAAGAGAAATCTAGTGACCTCTCCCTCATGTGGAAAGCTGGGTCCCCTCTAGCCATTGCGTGTTCCTACTACGAGGATGAAGACCTCCCATGCCTCCTGCTCCTCCCCTACCATACTCTGGTAGTCTCCACGTTGTTGAAGTCCTCCAACAATCCAAGAGTCCACCTCTAGGAGTCCTACTGCGATCTCCACCCCAATCATGCTGAGTGCCCTAACCTCCGTAGGGGCGTAGACATTGAGAACTCCGAGGCACGAGTCCCCAATATCCAACCTGATCCATAGAATCCTCCTTGCCACAATCACCCCATGATCCTCTACACAGGCTGTACGGCTCGGGCCAATAGAGATGCATACGTCTCCACTCTTACCGTGGGCACTGATGGCGTACTCCCACTATGTGTGTTACCGGCCTGGGAAAACCTTCCCTACCCAATGGGCTTGGGCAGGGGTAAGCTTGTGCTCCTGCAAAAGTAGGATATCTATTCGTCCAGTAAGGGTCGGCTGCAACTCTTGCCGAACAATCAACTTCTTGGAACCACGTGCCCCACTCTAGTGGAGACTATTCACATTCTAGGATGCAAGATGTAAGCTCATGGGGAAACTTGTGACAGATTGAACATGCATTCGTTCAGTGTGGAAGCTGCTGATGAAGAGGAAGAACTATGGGGCATGCAAATACGCTTTGCCACAAGTCTGGACAGCGAACTTCAGTCCCCCATGGTGGCCCTCAAGCGGACAATGAGGGTGATTGATGCTCCAGGTGCTACCACCAAGGCACCTATCAGCCAGGCTGAGAGTCATGACTCTGTACATTGGTAGAAATGGGCCGCCTGTGCCAGGGGCCACTCGATCACATCCATCAGAGCTCTCCACTATGGAGGGGCTCGAAAGATAATCCTCAAGTGTGGAACCTCAACACCAGCCCACCAATTAATGTCCATCATGCAACCTAGCCACTCTTGTGTAAACAATGCTAGTCCTCCTCCCATCCACTAGGAGATGTGGTCCACCACTTGACTCTTCATCTCCTTCTCTATCTGTGTCATCGTCCAACCCCCTGAGTGAGAGAACTGAAGGAAGAATGTGTAGTTTGGTCCATCCGGTGGTGCTAGTAGATGGACCTTGCCACTCCTTGACTTGCGTACCACAAAGATCCTCACCTCCAGAGGTAGCGGAAACTCTCCATGCTCCGCAGCTCTCAAGTAGGACCACGGGCCACTGCGGAAAAACTCCTGTGGTAACAACTGTGTCTGTCTCCAGAAAGTGTGACGGGCGGTAGGGACAAATGAGCTAGTGGCTATGTGGTGAGAGAAGGGGGCAAGATTGCTAGTAAGAGGAGAATGTAGACGTGTGTGGATCATCACTTCCTGTGGGAAGAGGGGGGGTGGACCGGGGGAGAATCACCTGTACCGAGTGCCAATCGAGGGGCACCTCAGCAGGGGAGGTGGTGGGGGGGAAAAAGATCGAGGGACAGTGGGGTGGTCGAAGATATGTGGCGGGTCTAGGGAGAGGTTGGTGGCCCTGCAAGAGGGGGGGTGTCGGCTAGGGTCATGGGATCTTAGGTGAGATAGCCTGTGGCATATGTGGGGAACTACGGGTTCTACCAAGTAGGGCGGGCAGGGGGCGGCTGCGGGTGCTCTGCCGAGGAGCCATCACTCGCCCTCCTGCTCCCTACTCCTATGGTTGTGTCTAAGGGGCTGATTGCGGCCCCCCCTGCCATCTCTCTCTCTCTGTCGTCTCTAAATCCCTGTAAAACCGTCAGTGTCCACATGCGACTTGTCAACGGAGCCACCTTGGCTCGGAAACGCATGCAATATGTTGCCTGATGCCCAAAGTCATGGTAGCGCAGGCACTGCCCTGGTTGCCCAACCACAATGACCTATTGCCTAAAGGAGTGACCTCGTGCATTAATCTCTAGGAACTTTGGTGTACTCTTTGTGTCTTTCACGGCCACTTGTACCTTTGGGACTCTTGCAGCTATCACTGCATCCGCGAAGGAGGTAGGAAGAACTGCGCCGAAGAGCCCCGTCCAAAGTCCTCCACTAGCTGGCGGTACTCTACTGCCAATCCGGGGAAAAGTAAAGTGACTGGATGTCTGAGAAACCTGTCATGGAGTGCAAATCTCTCCACTGTGAAGCCCCTGTACCAAGGAACCATATAAATGACCCCCTTTGTGAAGGTATAGGATGACCTATCCACTAACTCACAAGTTGCGTCGGTAGAGGTGAGTCAAATCATGAAGATCCCTTGGCCCATGAGGATTGCCTCCGCGATCTGCGCTAAGTCAATGCGTAGAGTGGAGTGGAGCCGATCCCAAAGCTGGCCCTCGATTGGAAATGTCCAACGACCTGACCAAAGATCGTTGTTTCTTTCAACTCCAGCTCTATGGCACGAAGAGCTAAGAGTTGTTCCTCAAAGAGGATGATGTGCAAGGTGTTTGACTAGGGGCCACTCGCACAATGCACCGGCGTCTGACCAAAGGTTTCCATTGCGCATCCCTGCTGAGAACCTACCTATCGTGTTTCTTTGCTACTGGTGGGGGAGGGAAGTTGCTGCAGAGGAAGGGAGCAATTGAGGTGCCCGGGGGGGGGGGGGGGGGGGGGGGGGGGGGGGGGGGGGGGGGGGGTGAATCTGCCAGACGAGAGCCTTGGGCTACAAGGCGAGGACGGCAAGGGCAGCGCAAGGGGTCGAGAGAGGGGGTGTGGTTTGGCAAGGCAAGCGCGCCACTAAGCTGCAGGCAGGGGGGAGGACAGGTCAGGTATAGTAGACCGTAGACAGGGGGCGCACCCCGGGAGGTCGACAAGATAGGCGATGGATGGTGAAGACAGGAGCGACGGACCAGCTAGGGGGGGTGGGCTGCAGGCGGGGGCGGCGGGGGTCTCTCTGGGGTTGGCAATGGAAAGGGAACAAGCGGGCGGGCGCAATTGATCAGGCGATGGTGGCACGGCGAATCAGTCAGAGCTCACGCGACGCGAGGGGCACAAGTTTAGTTAATGTTGTCTCTTAGAATGAGTTCAAATAGTCATATTGTGAGGCATCATCCCTACTTGATTTCAGCTCATTGTATCATGACATCTTGTTGTAATTACTCAGCTAAGCAAAAATTTCAGCATTAGCACAAAGCTTCTAGCTTGCAATCACGTGCTTCGGGTCCACTAAGTCAAGGGATTTGATGGTATCCCAACAATGGAACCATGAAACTAGCCTTCCTTCTTGGAAAAGGTGGTAAAAACCTGATTATGCACTTAATTACAGCAATTAAAAAATTCACAAAACTGGAAATAAAAACTTTACCATGCAATCTTGGGCATTGGACACCCCATTGGCCCCAAACTGGAACCCCTTGTGGTATTTCTTTATCTTATATTGCAATTGGAACCAAGATTCTACAATCTCCTCTGCTGATCTAAATGCCCCTTGCAATCATAAATGATCAGCAAGCCTTTTGATCAGTTTGCCTCTTGATTTTCATCTAGGGCTTGTCTAAATTTCACCCTTGATTAGCCAAATGTTGCCCCAAATCAATTGGGATGGACTAGCATATGAAATCATGGCACTCCTTCCAATCCCAGCTGCTGATTTTAGTCTTCAATGCCTCTAATTCCTGGCACAAGTCCCAAGGTGGCTGCTAAACCCTAATTTCTGCTATAAATTAGAACAGAAATTCCTCTGTTGTCAACCAGTCTGGCTGAGATTTGCTCCAAATGGCTGAGAATGGCTGAATATCAGAGCATAGGCTGGAGAAGATGAGATAATTTTGTCAAGAGAGAAATTTCATAGTTTCTTCACAAGAAACCCTGAGAAATGGCTGCTGCCCTATCCAAATCAGCCCAAAAGTTGTCACATACTGCCCAAATGGCCAAAAATGGCTGTCGCCAACCCCTGACTCCCATCACGAGTGGCTAGAGAGGTTAGTAATGATGTCACCTGCCTCCAAGAAGGTGTTTGCTGCTGTCACCTGCCTCAGAACAGTCTCCACAGCCAGGAAAACTGATCAGCAGCTTGTTCTTCCTCTCTCTCAATTTGCATGCACTAAATGAGCCTCCAACAGCCCCAAACAGCCTTCTCCCCTCTTGCATGGGAATTTTCGCCAAGTGGCAGCCGTCTTTTTCCATTTTCCAGTAATTTTCAGTTCTTAATTAATTTTCTGAATTAATTAATTGAGGCCTTTTTTACCCTGCCCAAAATTAGATGTGCCCATCCACAAATTGATTGGCTAGGCCATTGGCAACCTCAAGTGGTCCCAAGTCTTCACTAACCCATGGACAAGGTTCAATTATTTAATTAGTGCCTAATTCCTAGTGTCACCGTTGACACTTATAGGCCAATTAACTATCCTAGAGCCAAACTAACATCAACATTCACTAGACCTAGGTGACATAACTTGTTACAACTTTTACCTTTCACTCCCACTGTTTTCTCAGGGTCTTGGGCCTATTACCATGAAATGCTTCCCTGCACATCACATGTGCATCACGTGTTCATCTCAACATTGCACATTTGATTGTTAAATTCTCTAGGATAAGCAAAGCATCCAAAAATTTCACTTCCACATGACAAGCAGTGTTACATGCCACTAAAGTGGCTCTCGACTAATGAATGGGCAAGAAAACCTAACAGAGTGGAATTGACCAAAATGGACCAAAATAGCCTAATGTCTCCCATTGACTCATGATGAGGTGATGAACAATCACCACAAAGAATGTACTTCTTTGTATCATGATTCGTCTCTAAAACCTAGAGCAAAAATTTGCAACACAATCTCCAAAAGACATCCTCTGGGAATGCCCTCCTAGCATTGCATACCATAGAGATGGGTCCATGCCTCATATTTGGCATTACAACCTAGTCAAAGAAAGGCCAAGGTCCCATAGTCACATCCCATTCATGGACGAGACCATCTCGATATGATTGAATCTGCATTGGATCAATTCAGTCCAAACAGGTCCCAAAAAGTGATAGTTGCATATTTGGGAAAAAAAAAGTAAATGTTTCAAAAAGTGGCTGTTTCTAGCCATTGGAAGGTCTTTTTCCGCCCATTTTTGGCTACTAGGAGTGAAGGGCTAGGCTGTCCTCTTCATAGTTCTCAAGTGCAAAAGGTACGATACGGTTTGGTACAATAAAATACGGTACTAAATGATACCTTATGATTTTATAAGATACAATACGATATTAGTGCGAAAAAAATTAACATGATTTTTAAAAAAAACCATAAATCATTAAATGATAGAACACATTTAAATTTTAGTAGCCATTTCACTACAAAATAAGATGAATACATAAGGGTGGCCATCGTAGTCGCATGGGCTATGCACAACATGCAATACAACTAGAGTCTAGTACACACATGGTCCATGGATGACGCATCATAGTGGCATGTGGATACAATGATAGTAGATACAAAAAACAGAGAGGTCTATGAATCTATGATAAGGCATCACTATCATTATCATCGTCATCATCATTAGAACCATCTAGCATAGTTGCATTCCTACTATGTACGAACTAGTTCCTTCCGCATGGTTCGTACCGTACGTATCCGTACCAATTCATACCAAAAAACAAGCTATTTTTTGCCTATGAAGACTAGACCACACAATATCTTTCAACTCCCAAGCCGTATGTTTATTATCATAATTTCAAGTCTCTCACTCTGTCTCTTCCAACCTTTCAAGATGAATATGCAATTCCAAGCACATCCCCCCCTCTCTCTCTCTCTCTCTCTCTCTCTCTCAGATACACACACACACACACAAAAGAATGACGAGCCTCTTTGTCCATCCACCCTACCCTTTGCTTTGTTGTATGATGTACAATGTATTACGTATACACTCCCATCTCTCTTCTAGTAGCGTGTTATGTTGCGCATCAGGTTTTGCCTTGTTACCCTCATGTATTCATCCTATTAACTCAAGTGACATTGCTATTTCAGCTCTAAACATGTGTTCTAGTATTTGTAATCCAAAATAAGCAAGTCTTTGTTTTTTTTTCGTACTAATATCATATCATACTTATAAAATCCTAAGGTACTAATTAGTACCATATTTTATCGTACCATATCATATAGTATCTTTCGTACATGACAACCTTGCATCTAAGTGCTCGTCAAGAGAGTCTGAAGATGACTCCTCAGCGTCCAATGATGAGACAATCTCATATTCATCCTTACTAATGAGGTTATCATCATCATCAAACAATGGCACCCTAGGCGACGGCTATATAGGCAAGCTAGGGCTATCATCATGAGGCACGAGATGTGAGCTACTAGAGCCGTGCCTTACATATGTCTACAAGCCACTCAAGCCACCCCTCAATGTCCGAGGGTACCAAATGACCATGCCCCTACTACCACATACTCGAACTCCTCGCCCACAAGCACGCTGACTATGAGTGTCATGAGTATCTATAACTATAAGCTCTCTATAGAACTCTGCAAAGATCATCTGCTTCTCGTCCACCTCTTGATGTGCAATCGGAAGGGTATCGTCCGTCAACTTGAATGTATCAACATTTACCTACACAACACCTATAAGATAGCAAATGCTTAAGTCTAAATTGTAAAGTGTAAAGTTTAAAACAACAAATTTTAAATTTTATGGTCAAGTGTTTATCTACTTTGAACTACCCATGCTCATCATAGCCCTCATCATACATAAGTTAGTATGGCAATACACTAGCTGCTCTAATTGTCGTGTGCTAAGCCAATTGCGAATCTTCATGTGAATAAAATAATAGACACTCCAGTTTCTCTCAAATGTACCCGAAGAGCAATCCTAAGCAAGCACTCTCATGGCTAAGGGATGAAGGGCCTCCAAAGTATATCCAAAGTTTCGCTACCAAAATAGAGGCTTCACAAGTGACTCTCCTCCAATAAGTGAGAGAAGCAAAAGCCACATGCCCTCTCTGTAATATTCCCACGCAATAAAAGTTAGTTGGTTAGTTCGAAAGTTAGTTAGTCAATTAATAAGTTAATAAGATTACTAACTAAAGACTAACTAAGATAAAAACTAACCAATATTAATAACTAATCATTTTTATTTAATTAAAAATATATTTTAAAATAAACCGAGAGTCGTAATCCGATATTTTTCTTGGATTGACAAGGACCGTAACCACCCTTCACGGAAGTTACAACGTAAACCAGACTTATGAGCCATATTAATCACTAGTATTAATGTATATAGTTTGGATGGTCCAAAAATATTAGATTTTTGGACAAAAAAAAACTAGTATATTTTAGATATTATCCTAAAAAGATAGAACTAAAAATCATTTAAAAGAAAGGACAAGTGATATTTTAGTTAGTTTTGGAGATTTTATAAAAAGAAAAAAATAAAGAAAAGTGACTCGCGAAATCGCGCGCCCCGCGATCACAGTCTACAAGTTATAGACAGCACTTCGAACATAGAAAAAAAGAAGTGAACTGAGAGCTTTTTAACCAAGAGTCTTGGTGTTTTACCCCCCTTTGGGAGCCAATGCAACGATCAGATTTATGATCTGAGCATCAGATCGCTGAGTCTTCCAAGAGCCCCTCCACTCTTTTTCTCAGCCTTATCCCCTTCTCTATAATTCATTATAAATATGAGGCATGGGGAGACACAAGGGAGCATAAGGAGACCTCGAGAGGCTGCGAGAGAGAGGTAGAGAGAAGGAAACCCCTCCAAGAGATTGTGAGAGAGAGCTTCAGAGAGAGAGAGAGAGAGAAAAGAGTTACCCCGAGAGGCTGCACAATTTCCTCTATCTCGATCCTCGACTTAACCATCTTCTCTTACGCTCTTCCATCTCAAATCTATTATGTCTTCTTAATCTCGAGTCTACTTGCGGATGATGGCCTCCAAGCGAAGAATGTCACGTGCGGATGGCAATTCTACAACCAACAACGAAGCTTCGGGCGAAGGCATCACTGTCAATCCAATTGCGATTCCGGTCGTAAGTAATGTATTTTCTAAATTGTTAGATGCTTGCTTTGATTCTTGCATGAGATACATTAGGCCCATGCTATGACATACGAGAATAGGTCCTGGGAAGGAATAAACCTATTCTCACATATTCAGAAGATGGAGTTTGCAAAGTACATATATCAAGGGAAGTTAATTGCACTAGTTGTGTCTGGCTTATTCATTGATAGGGTAATCAATCAGAGGTTATGAATAGCATAATCGTAAAAAGAAATAACATTAAGAATTGTGCATGCAAGTATTAAGTAAATTTTGCATAGAATCGCTCTTTGACCCCGAGAGGGAGAACAAATATAAGATGGAATTATTATCGAATCCATTCTTGTATTGTTTGGGAAAAATACAATTAGTTTGTTGGATTGATTGAACAACACCCTAAATGGTTTTCTTTCAATCAATTCATTGTTGCATTGTGATTTGGATCAATATTCCAAGGCTTGTGTTGATGGCAAATGCATGGCAGGGGTTTGTAATTACAAGTTGCTATGGGAATAAAGGAATGTTTTCCTAAAAGATATTAGTTAATTAAGGAAGGATATTTGTACGGGTGGATCATCTCCAAGATCGCACCGTGGATTACCCCAAGAGGGCACTGCTCAATTCACGAGTCGAAGGTCGAGTGGTGAAAAGACCAACCACGGAAAGTGTGTCTCACGGGTCAGTGGAGCTCTGGACACCCCTTGCCGAGTTCGGAACGGAGCTGTAGACTGCCGTGAGCCCAACGTCTAGGGCGTTGGAAGATCCTTTTCTAGATAAAGAATGGAAATTTTGATGCCATGTGATTTGGACCAGGTACTTCTGTTGAACAGGAGGGATACATAATTCTCCTGTATGGGTAGAAAACAAAGATTAACTTGAAGATAAGTTAAGAAACTTGTTTGTCAAAAGGACTCCTTGTTTTGTTTTCGTGTCTGTGCTGTAAATTACACGAATAAACCCTATGCCCTAAAAGACTTAATTAATAAAGTTGATTTTAAATGTCGCACATAAATGTGGTAGGACCTAATTAGAAAACTAAAGCTATCAAGGAAAGCGAGTGGACGGAATCCCCAACAAGCCTGTCCTATGACACGGTGGTCCCAGAGAACTGGGAGACTTCTCACAAGGATTTATCACCATTTGACTTTAGGTATTGTTAAGTTAGAATCCGATTCATGTCGTTTTAGGGGACCGGAATGGGACTATGCCCTATGGGCAGAGAGGTTGAGCGGCGCATCCCTCTCGTTTCCCATTCTCTTTGAACCAAGTGTGGTATGGATTTACTTCGGATTGGGTATCTATGCGTAAAGTAGGATGTCCAAAAACCCGACGCTAGAATGCTATTAGAAGACCTTGGCCCTAGGAACCCAGCTTTCAGGTCGATCTAGTGGGTTCGGCCGCAGATATGTTCCATTACAAGGCGGACTTGGAAAACCCTAGGCGAAACATTCCCTGGGAGTGCAGGGCGGCGACGCTTAGATTAATTTCTCGATGGACTACTAAAACATGCTTGTACAGTCGATAGGCGGGCACGTTAAACTCTCTAATCTGCATAGCATCCTAGCTTCTCTAGCACTACATTGTAATCATCTACACGGACCATAGAAATCAAAAAAGCAAGCTGGTCCGAACGGAGCTCTCTATTGTTCATGACCACCAATGAATTGTAGGCCGGATATACCAATGCTATAATACCATGGATGGGCTTATGTATCCATGCCCATCTCCTCTTTGCTATCTCTAGAACATATGCACAATATCTCTGTGATCATTGTGCAAGCACGTCCCTTCATCGATGCCGCTCTAAAAAAGTGAACGAGAAGTCCCAAGGTAGACCCCTCGCAATCACTCATACGTAACACCCTATAAAAGGGAGTCACGACAATTACAATGGCACAGACTTTCTACCAAAACTACTCATTGAGGCACCAGTATTACATAGCATTGGCCTCTATCTCATGCTCATCCCACTTATTCCATGGATTGGACACCGCTATTTTGCGCAAGGCAGCGGATAGCACCTCATAAAGGCACTCCAGTAATAACCTCATGTAAGCAAAGCGAGTTGCGTTAACTCGAGTGTGCTATGCTCGCGATACATCGCAAGCACCTTTATCTTTAGCGTAAAGAAGGTGACAACTAATGTGGCTTTGCGGATCACCCTCTTCATCCACTTGAGCTTTCTAATGTACTACATGAGCAAGTCCAAGCAATGACTTGCACATGGAGTCCACACAATCATAGAGAACTCGGCCTCAAGCAAACAGCCCATGCGTCAACAATTCGATACATTGTTGGTAACAACTTGCACCACATTTGAGAGACCCACCTACAATCACAAATTAAAATACTTAGAGATCTGAGAGGAAAACAAAGAGTTGTGCCTTGGAAGATTCAACTTTTAAGAATCAAGAGAGACGGAGGCTTGAGGAAAAGAGAAAATCAAGGTAGATATTAGAGAGAACAGGGAGATATTAGAGAATTATGATTCATGAATAATGAAAGATACAAATTTAAAGGACAATGTATACCTCAATGATAGCTTGCCAAATGTGGCGATAAATGAAGGTCCCTGTCCTTTTCCTCCCTCTCTTGCCACTGTCTACGACTAGCAAAAAGTAAGTGCCGAGTGGGCATGCAACGAGTATATTGATGATACCTCTTTTTTCACGATCACTCAATCCGTCCATGAGAATGGACTAATCATATTTTGTCAATATGGCCCGAATAGGATCAAGGGCTCTATCCATCCTCTCCTTCTCTTCATCAATCTTTTTCGTCCTCATGTCATTACATGTGACACTGGTCCATCCTTCACATGGATCCACATTAGCAATGGCTTTTACCATCTTCTTCCATTGCTCTTACTTTAGAACATTGAAAGTAAGATTGCACTCAATTACCGTGCGTGCAATTTCAAAATCTGCAAGTCGTTGCCTTTCTCTAAGAAGGGCAACCAATCCACACACATGATTAGGAGCTTGAGAGAGAGAATTACCTCTCTGGCGCTATATGAGCCTCCACTCTTTGTCTTTTGCCGAAGCCAAATGTGAACGTGGAACCCCTGCCACCAATGATAGAGGCCTCACCCACATCAGTTGAAGATACGCCCACATTTGATGCTTCCTCATTAGTAGACATAGGTGTTGGTGCCAATACAAACTTTCTCCTCCTCTAGTGGATCCCCCTCTCATCATTGGCGAGAATCTCGTTCGCGATGTTTTGAGGGATTTGCTTGCGTGGAGTAACTTGCCCCCCCATCTTGGAAAAATGTTGGAGAAGTTGGGCCGCACCACCTGTGTAGCACTTCCTACAATACTTGCACATCCAATGGTGGGAGTTGGACTTCTTTGTGTCCCTCTTCACATGAGTAGCATGCAAATTGAAGGCCTCGTGCTTCTCACAAGTCATGATGCCGATGGAGAGAGAGAGGAGTAACGAGTGAGAGAGAGGCCCAAAGGATAGTGAGAGGCTTGAGCCATGAGCCTTGAGCTTTGAGAAAGAAAGGGAGAGTGAGAGGCTTGAAAGTTAGGGAGAGAGGGGGTGAAAGTTAGAGAGAGAGGATATAGAAATCAGGATACGCTCGAATCTTGATGGATAGATAGCTTGCTTGAAGAGAGAGAGGGTTGAGCAATGAGAATGCTTGTTGATTCGGTGTGGAAAGATGGAGGGGAGGAGCACCTTTTATAGGCTAGAGAAGAGAGTGGAACAAGAGAGGGATCCAAAGTGGAAGAAGAGAGAAGACTCAAGCTTGTAGAAAGGAGCATCCAAGGCTAGAGCATGGGATCCAATGGCAATTGGCATCCAATGACAAGTGGCAATGGGCTGGCAAGTGTGCCACACAAGCAAAAAATGGGACAAAAACACAAGCAGAGCATGCAGATTGACTGGGACACGGTGGTCCAAAAGTGGCAGCTTTTTTCCACGGAAACATACAAATTTGTATTGTACCATACCATACCCATTGTACAGTACGGACACATCCGTACTACATAGCACGGCAACTATGGTTCTCTCTTTGAAAGGCATCCCTCACACTTGTCTTTCGATCCTCAAGCTCTGAAGCATCCTCCACTCCTCAAGCTCTCACCTCAAGGAAGCTCAATCCTCTGCTTCTCAAGCTCTTAAGCTCCGTTCTCTACCTCTCAAGCAACCTCTTCTTCCTCTTTCTCTACCTATCTCCTACCACCTTCTCTCCCTCTACCTCTGCCACTACCTCTATCTCTCTTAGCATTTCTACCTCTACCTCTCCAACAATCTTGAAATTTCGTATTAAATAGATAATGCCAACACACTCTATTTCATGAATCATGCCTCATCATGTTGAAGCAACAAATTCAAAGTTTATATCTACTAGATTAATCCTTAATTCCTTATGAATTTTTAATGATCACATTAAATGTGTACTAGGTTCACGCTTAATTACTTATACATTTATTCAATGAACATATTTGATCCAACTTTTCTTTTACATTTGGGATAGTACTAAGTCTATACCCTTGACAAACCGGACAGATTGTATTGGACTAACCGGCAGCATCCTAACTAGAATGATGGCTAAGTCATGGCATCTGATAAAGAGCAATAGGTCAAGATATGCAATGGCATGGAGGGAAGCTCATTGACGACAAAGGCATTAGCACTAGTAAATGCAACTAGCAACTGGCACTATGGCCAACTAGTACTTGCACAAACTGCCTTTAAAAAACTAGCAACAGCTGGTGAAATACATTGTAACTCTAACCTTCATCTGGCCCATAAGTTATAACAGTCCCCTCATCCACAAGCCTCCATCTGATCCATTGTGAATCATCCATTGGGCTCCACCTGATCCAACATTGAATTATCCAAGGGGAGAGTATAGGCTGCAATAGGAAAAATTTCAATACTCGATGGTCACTTTAACTTTGAAATGACTAAAGAGGCCTCAAACCTCTGAGTCTCTAGGACTAGGGCAGAGATGTTAGAAAAAGGTATCAGAATGATCATACTTGAGATGGATCCCAAACGCAGTAGCAGCAATCCACAGTGTCTGAACAGGACAATTAACTGATGATGGAAGCAAATGCAGATCTGGCAGTGATCTGAAGCAGGTGTTGATGGCATCAGCATTCCTGAAGGCTCTACAGACTTGGCAGCTGACTGGTGACCTGCCAGGCTGAAAATGCAAAAGTGGCAGCTGCAGAAGCCCTCCAAAACAGCAAACACAAAGGCTGCTGATACATGTGACTACTGCAGCATGGTCACAGGATGCTGGGCTGCCTGTAGAAACAGCAAGCACGAATGTGGCTGATGCTGAACAATGTCTAAAGCAGGTCATCTGAGTGTCAATGGCTCGTGAGCAGGTGGGCAGCCTATAGACAAGGAAGATGATGTAGTAAAGAGCCTCCAAATCAAGTCACCTCTGTGAGAAGCAGCTGTGGATAGCAGGGCACTACTGGCAATGTCCTCAGTAAAGAGCCTCCAAATCAAGTCACTGTGTGAGAGGCGGCTGTGGATAGCAAGGCAACACATTCAAGGAAGGCTCCCAAACTGGGGTGTGGCCAGCAATGGAAGATGAAAGTGCTGAATTTTGGCAGCTGGAATGAGGAGTCCGATTTATAGATGGATTGGCAACTGGAATGAGAGGGTTAAGGATGCACTAACATGAGTCATATTTATAAAACTTTTTCTTTTCCCTTTTTGTGGGGGGAGTTGAGCTAAAAATTCATTACCCACTGATTAGCTCTTTAAAGCAGCCCTAGAACAGAAAATTACCAAAAGTTTCATTCAATGGAGAGCAGAAAACCTGATTTGGGACGTTCCTTCTACATCTATATATAGACAAGCTGCCCACCATTCAGCCCTATCCTTGTCTTGCAGGTTTCAGCCATCAGCCCTCTTCCACTAGCTGTCCAACCCCCAAGGACTACTGCTACGTGGGTTACAGCTGTCGCTCAGCCTCCCACTGCTGCTGATGATGAGTTTCCATCATTAACATCAGGTCGTTTTTTGTTTTCAGCATTTTTCTTCATCAACCTATGCTTCCAGTAGTGGTTTCTACACTCACAATCCGTCTGTGGTGGACAATACATATCGAAACCGACCTGGGCAGCAAAACGCAAATCTGAGAGTATTGGAGCTGTCAAACGGCGAGCAGCCCAGATGCTGACGCCAAGAACCAGATGATGACACTAGATGCGGAGGAAGTCCCCAAGCTGCAAAACGCAAATATCTGGGGTGTGTCGAACTGGAGCACGAGGTAAGAAGCTAGTCATCAGTTGCAGAATGATGTCACCAGGTGTAGGAAGCTGCCACCCGGCAAAGAGAAGGCCTCCAAATGCTAAACGCAAATGCCAACAAGTCGCCACACTAATGGGAGATGATGCCAACTAGTGGAGACACTTCAGATGTAGCAAACGTAGAAAAGAAGATGACGCAAACTGACGCCAAGTGAAAGAAGGCCACAAATTCTAAATGTAGCAAATGGAGAGAAGAAGATGGTGCCAATTGGTGGAGATTGATGTTAGGTGAAAGGCGGCCACAAATTGTGATGTCCTCCACAAGGGGTGTGGACAATAGCCACGTGGGAAGAGTGTCGGAGTGACGAAAGAAGAGGAGTAGAGAATGACTACAATGGTGGTGGTGACCAAAATGGGTGGTCATGAATGAATGAAGTGATTGTCTATTTGTAGGCATAAGTTGTCCAAGTTGGTGCATCACTATGTGCATGCCCGCTGAAAAACTGGCCAAAATGTGGACACTAGCCCTTTTAGGGGCTATTAATGCGAAACCCTAAATGAAGTGTGGAAACTAAAGAAGTGGTTTCTCAACACCCCCTCTCAAGCCCAAAAAAGAATGAAGAAAGAGGAGTGAAGGGGAGAAGATGAAGATGGAGAGGATGCCGGAGATCCAAGAATTCCACCTGAAAGGTAATGTATAGTAAGGAACAATAGTTCAAGGAACTATAGAACCTAACTCCACCTTAAGAGAGAAGCCACTAGCTCCATAACTCCATGTTGGAAGGAATTCGAAGCCTCGTCACCAAGTCATGGCTGAACCTCCAAGGCTCGGATCTAGGAGGTCTCTAAAGATCCTCTCGATCAGTAGGATAAATGACAGCTCGAGGACAACCATCCACAAACTGATGAACCTCAAGATAAATATGTGCCCCTCCCCCCTTCCTCTGAGGGTGGAGGGGCAAGGGCCCCCTTTGAAGCCGAACAAGTAGAAATAGAAGCCCTCACTAAGGGAAAAAAAGAGTACATCCCCCTCTAGATCCCCCCTTTACGAGAGATAGGGAATCTAAAAACTCATGGATCACAGACTCCAAATCGTTTGATGATAAAGGAAGTGTCGTCAATCACACTGAAGGAGGTATCTAGGGTAGCAAAGATGTCAAAGAACTCCAAGAGGTGGCCTCTCAAACCTGAGTAGTTCACAATGGGAAAAAGTGAGGCTCATACGGAGCCAAGAGTGGGCAACGAACACTGTCTCTTAGTGGAGCGGATTGCGGAGCCAATATAATAGAAGGTGTCAAACAGCCACTATCTCACCAAGGAGCGGACTCTCAAGGAGGGGACGGTATCCAAGAATCATTGTCTCTCAATGGAGTGAACAACAGAACCATGGGTTGTTAAGGTGGCATTCTTGAAACCCTAGAAGAAGTAGAAGTAATCTCCATAGTGCATTGCGGCGGTTGGAAGGAGGCCCTGGTACCACTTGATCCTCGTATGGCTCAGAAGGGCTTAGTGCGCATTGGATGCATCTTATTGCCTTGAGCATAAAAATCTGAAAGCTAGTGCAAAATAAACTCTATGGCCCAAAAGGGAGAGGCGGCACAATGAGTGCCCGGGGATAGACGCATATACTTCGATAGTTTAGGGAGCAAAGGTCCATGGCGACAAGCATCAACAGGGATGTCAGTGATGCTAGAAGAGGAGCACCTAGTGGTTTGTCCATCCACCTCTGAAGAATTCGCAGCACTGGAGTATCAACCAGTTTAGTGGGAGAGGAAGAGAAGGGTATTTCTACCTCCTGGTGATACAGTGTAAATGAAGGGGGTTGTTAGTAGATGACACCAAACCCATAACTTACCTTTGCCTTCTCTGATACAAAGGATCTTCGTGACTCACTGATCGCCTCTAGCTCTAATACCATGTCAAAAAAAAGACAAAGAGACTAGAGAGACAATAGGGTTTACGGGGAGAAACAAAGTGTGTACGGCAAACACTGAGAGAGAAGAGAAACTCAAAAACACAAGAAGAACGTGGTGATAATACACTAAATCATGCTATGAGAAGAAAAGCTGATACAGTGGAACTAAAGCCCAAAAGATAATTGTATTGTCCTATCTAAGTTAGCTAGCAGCACCTTTGGAAATCTACACAGTGAAGGGAGCCAAGCACAATCCTCCGGGCAGTGGACTATTGAAGTAATCACTAGAAGGTGAAGCACAACTATTGAGGGAGTGAACCGCAATCCTCTGATGCCGTTGGCGATGTGGAAAATGATCACCATCCGTCAAGGGAATGAACCACAGTCCTCTAATGCCAAGAAGTGACTTGGGCAACAAGACGCAAATCCTAGAGTGTCCGAGTTGTCAAATGCAGGGAGAGCAGCCCAGAGGCTACGCCAAGAACCAGGTGATGATGCCAGATGTAGAGAAAGTCCCCAAGCTGCAAAGCGCAAATACATGGGGTGTGTTGGACTGGAGCAAGGGGTAAGAAGATAGTCCTCGGTTGTTGCAGAATGTTGTTGCTAGGTGTAGGAAGCTAATGCCTGGAAACAAGGGGTGTGGGAAGCAACAATGTGGAAGAGTGTCGGAGTGACAGAAGAAGAGGAGGGAGAATGACTGAAGTGGTGGTGGTGACCGAAAAGGGTAGTCATGAATGAATGAAGTGATTGCCTATTTATAAGCATAAGTTGTCTAGGGTGGCAGACCACTATGTGGGCGCCAATCAAAATAAGTGACCAAAACGTGGATACTAGCCCTTGGGGCTATTAGTGTGAAACCCTACATGAAGTGTGAAAACTAAAGAAGTGTTTTCTCAACACTATCCAAGTCTCCTATCCAATCAAAACGGTTGGTCCCTATAGAAGTTAGTTCCAAATTGAAACACAAACAATAAGCCCAAGTACCACATGAGACTATAGAACATACATACCTCTACTTACGTGAAAATGCTTTAGATGCTTTTGTTTATTTTTGCTTAAAACTATGAGGTTCCACTACCAAAGAGTAGGTAAGCTAAAGATGGAGGATAGTAAAAGTAGGAATGTGCAACGAAAGAGTGAATACAAGCTAGAGCCTACCCTACTAGAATCTAAAGATATATAGCTGGGAATAGTGAAAGTGTCTCAATCTGTCATAGACATCTAAACCAAGTGAGGTGTGATGCTCCACAACTCTCTAGACCAAAAGATACCTTGGTGGGCTTGACCACTTCTGGTTGATACTAGATACATATGGCAACTCAAAAGTAGGAATCAAGGCCCCATCCGATCTATCCTGAAGGGAGGCAAGCAGTACCTAGGGACCAAAGTCCATGATGTGTGTGGCGGACTAAACAAAACAACCCCTCAAGGGTGGTGTAGCCTAGCCCAGGGGATGATCATGAAGCCATGTGACCAACATGTCTACATTGATCAGTGCGGGCAGCTGGCTACGATGGATGGGCCACAAGTGTTTGAGTATGACCTCCTCTTGAAGGTGGAGGAGAGCACAATTGCCCTCTGTTCATGTGCTCAATGCTCATCATTTAAATGGCTAGATTATTGGTAATGTTGACAATACCTATTTTCCTTAAGGACACTTTGCCAACTAAGTCTCAATCTTGCAAAGAAGACACTTTGCTCGTCACTACACAAGTAGGTCTAGATGGTGTTCTTCCCATCTCACTACTTTCTTTTTTTAGCGGTGGAACTCAAGGCCACCTCAAAATATGGAAGATTGGATTTCTTGTGAGCTTAAATAAAAGAACCTTGTAAAACACCTTTTGTTCTTCATCATTGGACACCATCTCAGTAGGACCCATACATAGATACTCTCTAGAGTCCTCAAAGCTAATTCCATCATAAGTCCCTAAGATGCAGTAGGGAGCGGACATGGAGGCAGCTCACGAGAACTAGCAACAAGAGGCGGATGATTGGGATGCATACTTTGAGGACTTTCCTCCTTGCATATGGTAGCAAAGCTAGTAGAGAGGAGATTTGAGAGGGTGTATGCCAGGAAACAACAAAGACATACATAGATTGCAAAGCCACACCATTCCGAGGAACTTAGATATACCCTATGAGGATCCTCTCGTGGAATGTATGAGGCTTCAGACGATAACATTTTTGGTCAGCCTCGAGTCCTATGAGACAAGACTCGCACAAACATAGTGGAGGATCATTAGATTTTCTTATGATGCATGAGCACCACCTCTTGGCAAAGAGGATATCCTAATGATGCACGAAGCTTTTGCCGAAACAAAGCTACACTTAATAAGTAGCAATTGCATACACGTTGGTATTTACATATATGTTGGGGTGCAATGGTTCCAAATGGTACACAGATGGGGCATCATGGTTCCAAAGATGGCCATGTGGATCTCAACTCTCTATGGGAGTAGAGGATGCACTAATTGGTCTACTGGTCATCCATACCTTGAATGGCTAGTGAGACAAAACATGGTACAGGCCTCGAAGAATAGGAGAGGCAAATACATAGAGACCATTAGAGGAGGTGAGCATGCCTCTTGAAGGATTGCTTATTTCAAATCAAAGGAATTGCAATGCTCATGGTTCACAACGTGTGCCAAATCTACAAGCTCATTCCAATTCTCCAGGAGAGAGAGGGCAAGAGGAGCTAGGACTTTCTCCAAGACCGATCAATTCTATATGATGATTGTGCATGTTATAGAGGCGACCTAGTAGGCATCATATCTAGCACAACTCTCTCTGATCATTCATTGGTTTAGCTAGTTCTTTTTTATAGAGTCAAAGGATCCACTCCAATGTCCGCATTCTGAGCACATGTTCTATGATGACAATCTTAGAGAGTTGATTGCATGGGTTTGGAAATCCAAGCCCCTCTCAACTAGACACGAAGCTAGAAACTTAGATGATAGCCTCCACGAGATTAGTTCCTTCTTCAAAGAGGAGATAGGGCCCTCTACAAAGGGAGAGGACCACTAGAGCATCATTCGCTCCACTTCAAAGGGAGGAGGAGAGAAATCCAGATTGCAAATGGGTGGCAGACAAGATGCATATTGCCAGAGCACAGGTTGATGCCATTAGGAAAGAAAAATAAAAGGATAAGTTTCATGCAAGAGCTTTCTTCTGGACTCGTTCTGGAGGCAGCGGACCAAGGGAGTTGCAACTCTTTATTCCTATCTCACAGCTAGGTTCTGACCAGGTGGGGCCAAAGGAGAGAGATTCAATATCCGAAGATCAATGAGACAAGGCTGTCCAAAAGCCCCCTTCTTGTTCCTATTTGTAGCAAAGCCCATGAGTTCCTTGATAAATAGATCCATTGGTATCAAAGGCATCATGTTACCCATCACTCAATTCAAGAACCTCCTTGATGTGGAGTTTCCAGATAATACAACAATTTATTTACACAAGGATGAGAGTAACTTTAGGGTGTTTGTAGCGTCCATCGAGTAATTTTGCTAAGCAGCAAGCGCCTTAATTAACTAGCACAAGTCCTATGGATTTTGGGTATGTGATACTCGGGAATCCAAATGGCAACTACATGAGAACTTCACCTAAGTCCTCCATAGAATTGCGGTGAAATGTCTTAGATATCCTGTAGGGGTTGACATTTACTTTATAGCAATAGTTGGCACCTCTTCTTTTGAGCATCAAAAAAAAGTTTCTTTACTAGAGCTTCATTGGAGCTCGATAAGGCTTTCACTAGTAGAGAGAGTGGTGATTCTCCATGTAATACATCACTTTTTGTTGGCTATTCTCCATGTCATGCATTGGTCAGCTGAAGTGTGTCATCTAAGTATTGTCTTTGATCCAAGTCCATATTCTCACCACAAACAAGGCCATGCAAACTTATCAGCACCATGTACAAGCACTTTCTTGTGTTTACTTATGCGGTCGGCACTTCTAAATCTCAATAATTTCTTGAAAACTTTAAATTGCTCCCCAGCAGTATGCCATCTGGTTCTATCTTTTCAATTTCAGATAGTTCTTCAGACAGTTCTTCTCTAGCATCTTTCCTTCCTTGTTCACATTCCTTATGGTGAGAAGAAAGCTTTTGAGTGTCTTCACTTTCAACCTGTTTCTTCCTTCATGTCAAATGCCATATTCTCCAACTCTCTTTTTCCATTCTCTTTGACCCAAGTGCAGCATGGGTCTGCTTCGGCTTGGGTACCTCCGCGTAAAGTGGAATATCCAAGTCCCAACCCTAGAATGCTGTCACGAGACCTCATCCACTAGGAACCCTAATTTCAGGTCGATCCTAGTCGGCGGCGAACATTCTGTTGCGAGGCGGACTCATGAAACCCTAGGCAACAAGCCCTGTAACATTCCATGGGAGTGTGGGCAGCGTCGCTTAGATTCATCTCTAGGCGACATGTATTCTCCATGTCATGCGTTGGTCAGCTAAAGTGTGTCATCTAGGTACTTTCTTTGATCAAGAGGAGATGGGAGCCTAGCTAGAGTAAAGGTGTTTTGCGATGTCATTATACAACCAAGATCTCGAGGATGCTTAGGGATCATGCAACCAAATAGCCAGAGCAAGGCCTTATTGACTAAGCTCATTGTCAAGAGTCTCCTTCCAAGCAACGAGCCTTGGAAGAAACATCTAGTAAGGAGGCTTCAGCCTATCACACCTACACATGGAGGACCAGGGCAACCTAGCATTCACTAGACTTTTCAAGAGCATTGGCCCAAGTGTGAAGCAATTACGCACGATCAATGTGTGTGTGTGTTGGGGAGGGACTGGGGGGTGGATTGAAGCACAATGATAATCACAAATCAAAGCCAAAATGAAAACATGCTGCTCAAAAGACCACAATGAATGATGCCACCCTTCAAAGTGCACGTGCTAGGGTAGCACAAAGTGTCCTTTTATAGATAAACCTAACCCTAAGATGTCTTAGCTGTTATAAGAAACCCTAACCCTAGTGATACTCGAGTCCTAGATGACTAGGGGTAACAACTGTCATAAGTGAGAGTTTAAACACACTAATGAGACCAAAACATGGAATAAAGCATATCCACATGGAGCCAATGAGATTGCCTTTACAAATCCCCACCGTCGTATCGGCAAACTAATTTAGCAAAGATGACAAAATGAAAGACTGATAGAAAATATATGAAATCATGGTTGCAGAAATTCATCCTAATGGATATAGCAACCTATGGCAGTACAATGACAACAAATCCTGTTTTAACAGGTATCAAATGTAGAGATAGCTGAATAACTCTGGAGGAAGAGCCTTCATTAAACAATCTATTTAAAAAATTTATGAGTAACCAGCCCAATCACAATCCATGAATCCATGCACAACAATTGAAGAAACAGCCTTGAAGAAAGAGCCTTTGGCAGCCGGAAGGTGTAGAAAGAGAATTTTTTCTTGTCTCCTTCATGCACAAGAAATGCAAGCTCCTATCCTTTCCAAGTTATGGGAGGCCCAAAAATTGAATGGCTTGTTGGGTGGCTGCTCACATGGCTTCGACCCTGTTCCTCCCCAGCCTTCAAAAACTGGAGAAACAAAAGCATCAAACCCTTGAAAAGGTTTTTGAGTAATTCCTAAGTGAGTCCCAGGCTATGGTTCACCATCGTCATTTGGTGTCAAAACTGTGGCTGCTTCTGGATCTATCATCACTAACCTCATTAGATCTTTGTCTTGGATCAGATCTGCGGAGCGGAAGGTAATTCAATGGCTCCAAGGTGCTCTGCCACTAGAGTCTATTTGACACAATGGGTAGCAAGTGTTATCTAGAGGGGTAAAGAGTCTCATGGATGTGTGCAACAACAGGCAAGTGTTTTGAGAAGCGCAGAGTAAACGTGGTACAATATTCCCTGGTACTGTCTCCAGAGCCTGCTCAACACATAGACAAGAAAGGATGTTTTCCAGAACTAGATAAAGTCTCATTTAATGCACAAGCTGTCAGAATCAAAACAAGATATCTGTGCAAAACTATGCGGCCAAGTATAACTGTATGACTTGATAATATTTACCACCAATGACAGAGAATATTTACAGGTATGATATGACCACCATTAAGCTCAAAAGATTTGGCTTGTAGCTTGCATTAATCATTTGACAATGTGTTTTATAATGCACCTACAGATTGTAATTCTTGAAAGCTCCGTCGCCCGTTGTCGCTGACCTGCCACCGCACTCCCGCAACCCCCGTTTCTCCCATTGACCCGCCACAGCGCTCCTCCCACAACCCAACCGTGCCGTCCGCCTGTCCCCTCCCGTGATGCGTTTGGGCCTCTCCCCCCTGCCAAACTGTCGCGCCATCGAGCTGGTTCCGGCAACACTGCCCCACGCCCCCCGCCCCCCCCCCCCCAAAGCTCTAGCTCCGCCAGAAAGTCCTCTTCCGCCAACCTCCCTCCACCCTGGTTCCGATCTGATGCCCAGCGCCCCCCCCCCCCCCCCCCCCAAAATCTTACGCTGACCCCCAATCAGGCGCCTAACCTGACGTTTTCGTTTGTCCACCCCGTTCTGACCCCTCTGCCCCCCCCAAATCTGACACCCAGTCCCCCCAACTCCCGCGCTGTCCCCCGTCCCTTCAACTGGCAGCTCCACCCCCCTCACCTGCGTGACTTCAGTCTGGAAACATCTTTTGTGGCGCCCGGTGCCCCCATCACCGTCAGAAAACAGAACCCCCCCCCCCCCCCCTCTTCATCAACATCGCACACCACCCCCACCCCACCCCGGTTGCTCCTCCATTCGCAGCAACACTCCCCCCTCCGGCAGTTCAACAGTGTGATCGGCACGTTTTTCAATAGGGATGCGCAATGGAAACCTCTGATCAGACGCCCGGGCACTCAACAAGTGCCCCCCAGTCAAACACCTTCTGCATAGTCCTATCTGAGGAACAGCTCTTAGCCGTTCGAGCTAAGGAGCTGGAGCAAATGGAAACAGCGATTTATGGTCAGGTAGTAGGACATTCCCCAGCTAGGGCCCAGCTTCGAGACTAGCTACACTCCACACTGCGCATCGGCACAGTGCAGATCAAGGAGGTGGTCCTATTGGGCCAAGGGATATTCATGGTCCAGCTCAGCTTGGCGAACGCAGCTCGCGAGTTTCTCGCCAATTCACCATACGCGTCCACGAAGGGGGTCATACACATGGTCCCCTGGTACAGGGGCTTTACTGTGGAGGCGTTTGCACTCCACAATAGGTTTCTTCGGCACCCGGTCACCCTTCTTTTCCCCGGCCTAGCGATTGAGTATCGCCAATAGGTGGAAGACTTTGGATGGCTTTTCGGCACTATCCTTCCCGCGTCCTTCGCGGATGTAGTGACAGCTACAGGAGTCCCAAAGGTACGGGTAGCAGTGAAAGAGGTCAAGAATATCCCATAGTTCCTAGAGATTGAGGCGGGCGGCACTCCTTTAGGCACCAGGTCATTGTGACGGGGCAGCCAGGGCAGTGCCTACACTGGCACGACTTTGGGCATCAGGCAGCAGGTTGCCCACGTTTCGGAGCCAAGGTGGCTCCGCCGACAGGCCCGCCGGTGGACACCAGGGGGGGCACAGCCAGCGTCTCAGACCCAGCCTCGGCAGCAGGGAGCAGGTGGGCGTGAGACACCCCCTCACAGAGCACTCCACAGCCCCCCCTTCCCGCCCCACCTGGCAGGACCGCACCCCTCCACATCCACCACCCGCGCCACAGACTACCTCTTCAAAGTCCACACACCCACCGCCTCCCACATCCCATGCCTCCCCCCCACTGACCCTGGCCCACAGCAGCCTAATTCCAGGACCACCAAACCCCCCCCCCCCCACACCCGCCATGTAATTCCGTCCATCCCACCATCTCTCGATCATCCTTCCCCCCACCACCTCCCGTACCGAGCACCCCCGTGATATGCACTTGCTTCAGGCGATGTCCCCCCAAACCCATCCCCCCTCCTCCCACAGGAGGTGATGAGCCACACACGCCTACATCCTCTTTGCACCAACAATCCTCCCCCTCCCATATAGCCACCAGCTCATCCACCCCTGCCGCCTGTCACACTTTCCCGAGACAAGCACACATGTTGCCACAGGAGTTCTTCCGCAGTGGCCCATAGTCCTACTTGAGAGTTGCGGAGCGTGGAGAGTTCCCACTACCTCTAGAGGTGGGGATCTTTGCAGTTCGTAAGTCAAGGAGGGGCAAGGTCCATCTACTAGCACCACCGAATGGACCAAACTATGCTTTTTTTCTTCAATCCTCTCACTCACGGGAGTGCACAACAATACTAATAAAGGAAGAGTTGAACAGTCAGGTGGCAGACCACACCTCCCAGTGGATGGGAGAAGAAGGACTAGCATTGTTTACACAGCAATGGTCTGGCTGCATGATGGACATTAACTAGGGGGCTGGTGCCAAGTCACTCACCTGAGCATTATCTTTCGAGGCCCTCCACAGTGGAGAGCTCAGAGAGATGTGATCGAGTGGCCTCTAGCACAGGCGGCCCGTTTCTACCAGTGCACAGAGTCTCGACTCTCAGCATGGCTGATAGATGCATTGATAGTACCACCTGGAACTTCAATCACCCCTATGGTCCGGCCGAGGGCCACCACGGCGGAATGGAGCTCGCCATCCAGACCAGCGGCAAAGCGTACCTCCATGCCTCATAGCTCCTCCTCATCAACAACCTCCACACCGAACAGATGCCTGTTCGGCCAATCACAGGTTTCCCCATGAGCTTACACCTTCCATCCTAGAATGTGAATAGCCTCCACTACGGTGAGGACGTGGTTCCAAGAAATTGATTATTCGACAGGAGTTGCAGCCTGCCCTTGCCGGACGGATCGACATCTTACTTCTTCAGGAGCACAAGCTCACCCCCACCTAGGCCCAGCAGGTAGGGAAGATACTCCTAGGCAGCTCACACACTTATTGGGAGCACGCCATAGGTGCCCATGGTAGGAGTGGAGGCGTATGCACCTCTATTGGTCCGAGTCTTACCGCCTATTCTCGAGACCACGAGACGATAGTGGCAGGGAGGGTGCTATGGATCAGATTGGATATTGGGGACTTGTGCCTTAGAGTCCTTAATATCTATGCCCCTACGGAGGTTCAGGGCACGCAACAGATTCCAGGTGGAGATCGCAGAAGGACTCCCAAAGGTGGACTCCTGGATTGTTGGAGGAGACTTCAACAACCTAGAGGCTTTGGAGGACCAGCAGGGCAGAGGGAGAAACTACCAGGGCATGGCCGGGGAGGACCAAGAGGCATGGGAGGTGTTTCTACTAGCAGTAGGAGCACGCAATCCTTGGAGAGATCCTGCCTTCCAAAGGAGGCAGAGGTCGCTGGACTTCTCTTGGGGATACACGCGGCTAGGTGGAGTCCTGTTGGAGAGGTTGGATAGGTTTTATGTGGGAGAGTGGAGAGGCTCTCGTGGAGGCCAGATTGGGCAGTTGGCGGGCACCACGTTATCCGATCATTGCTCGGTTCTCCTGACACTAGATCCCTCAGCATCTGCCCTAGATACACAATCTTGTCGGAATCCCTGACTCGATCTACAGGAGGGAGGAGGTGACGAGACAGATAGAGCGGATTTGGATGAGAGAGTGGGGCAAGAGGGGCCAAATCGCAGAGGAGGTTGCAGAGGCCCTACCTGAGTCGAGCACAATCTGCCAAGAGGTAGCCATACAGGCCAGGCAGCAGAGCTGGGAGGAGAGAGCACTCCAGCAGGACCTTGCAGCCATGCAAAGATTATTACAGGGGGCACCAAGGGATCCCACTCTCCACGCACAGAAGGTGCGTGCGCGAGCAGCCATTGCTAGCCTAGAGGAAAGGCGCTCTGAGTTCTCTTTCTGCACCTCAACAGCTTTCTAGGCGCGGAAGGGGGACACGATGTGCAAGGAGCTTTTCAAGTGCTCCAGCCTCGCACCTCAGGAGAGTAGATACGTAGCCTTCGAGATCAGTATGGGAGGACCCTTTCTAGCCCAGAGGAGGTGATGGAGATTGCCACCGACTACTATAGTCGCCTCTTCCAACAGGAGACAGCCTCAGCCAGAGGACTCGATATAGACAGCAGGTCTGGGATAACATCTCGTCCCTCGTCACAGAGCAGATGGGATGGTCGCTCCTAGCCCTCTTCACAGAGAAGGAACTAGAGGAGGCTTTCCATACACAGGACAGGCAGAAATGCCAGGGAGAGGATAGCCTCTCTAAGGCTTTCTTCACTACCTTCTAAGACGTGGTGAAGGACCCCCTACTGATGGCCTTTCAAGAGATTTTCACTTCAGGACAAATGCCAAGGAGTCTATCCGTAGGCCTTATCAGTCTTCTCCCCAAAAGGGGGAGACCGGTTGGAGCTTTCCCAGTGGGGACCAATCACCTTATTGTCAATGGCCTATAAGGCACTAGCAAAGATGATTGGTAGGCGACTACGCCCCTTGTTTCCAGACATCATCCATGACACACATACAGGCTTTGTCTAGGATAGGAGCGTCCTGGACAATGTATTCACCTTCTTTGAGGTGATAGAGTGGGCTCAGTACACTGGGCAGACTCTGGCCATACTACTCTTGGATTTTGAGAAAGCCTATGACAGGGTGGACTGGGATTTCCTGAAGGGCACAATGGTGATGTTGGGTTTCCCCTAGGCTTGGATTTCCGGGGTCTCTGCACTTTATAGATCGGCCACCAGCAGGGTTCTCATAGAAGGGAGGCGAGGGGAGGAGTTTCGGCTGGAGAGATCGGTTGGACAGGGCTACCCCCTAGCCCCGTACACCTGTTCCTTCTCTTTGCAGAGGCGATGTCTCACTTCCTCAGGTCACGTGTGAATGGGTTACGTGTCCTTCGACTTCCAATTAGAGAGGAGACCGAGTTGTTAGACTCGGAGTATGCAAATGATACAGCGCTCTACAAAGAGAACGACGAGTTGATGCTGGAGAGAGTGAGGTTGGCTCTTCAGATGTTCTATTCTGCAGCGGGAGAAAAAATCAACTGGCGAAAGTCGGTTGGTTTCCTAACAGATCCGGACTCTAGCACAGACTGGGACGTCCACCTGGGATTTAGATGGGTGAGCAAAGGACAAACCGTCCGGTACCTAGGGTTCCAGGTTGGACTCGACGTCACTCCCGCCCAACGGTTTCTTCCAATCCTCGATTCTATTCGGAGGAAGCTAACCTACTAGAGCACGGCTCGCCTTTCACTTTAGCTAGCCGAGCCCTAGTAGTTAACCAAGTCCCAACGATGGCGTGGTACATCCCCTTGTGTTGGTGCTTCTCCTCCTCCTGCATAATGCAGCTTCACCGCCTAGTGCGGAATTTCCTTTGGTCCGGGTCAGACGGCTCTAGGGATTCAAGGGCCAAAGTGGCATGGGCGACCATTATACGACATCGATCAGAGGGAGGGCTTGGGATCATAGACCTAGAGTATCAGACTATGGCCCTCCTCGGCAAGCTAGTTATCCGCGGCCTCACACCGGAAGGGCAGACCTGGAAGGTCCTATTGCAGTAGAGTCTTCAGGACTGAAGACCGAGGCTTGGCGGTGAGTGGAGGTTGTCCTTAAGATGGATCTTCACGTCAGCCGAGATCAATCCCCCCCCCACATCACCCCTTCTACACAGCTTGCTCTGCATGTGGCAGGGCCTCCGTAAGGCCCTAATCCAAAGCCCCCCAAGGCTGCTAGGAGGGGATAGACCATCAGCCAGTGATTTGGAACCCCCAGGTCACGGATCGGGAAGGGGCAGAGATTGGCGAGCACCCCCACATCCAGTGGGCTGGTTGGGAGGCTGGCTCGGCTTGTACCATCAAGACATGGCGGGAGGTGTACAGGATGGCGGATGAGGAGGTGCTGAAGCAAGTATCAGGCTGCCAGCAAGGAGTGGATCTGAGGAGAAGGGAGATAGACGCAGCGATACCTCAGGAGTGGCTTGCTCCCCCGATCCCAGAGCCGATTGAGCCCGGGGAGGTATGGGCCAATAGGTTTTCACCAGTAGGTATCCCCCTACAAGTGGCAGGAAGAGTGGGTGGCGCTCCACCTGGCACCTTTTTCACAGTGCAGGAGGGGGGGCGGCTGGCTCTTGATAGAGGACAGCAGGACAAGGGGATAGCTGTCCTTTAATGGAAGAGGATCTAGATGGTTGGTCTTCAACGGAAGACATGGTGGCTCGACCCTTTGGTCTTTTGGCAGGAGCTCAGAGAGTGGCGCCTCTGGATCTAGGAAGAAATGCCACTTGATAAGCTAGAGTGGGATCCGGGAGAGTGGCTTTGGCCAGCCACTGCGGTTGCCAAGCAGCCACCGAGGTTCCTGGAATACACTGCCAGGATTGGCAAACACATACTGATGCAGGAAGACATGGATTGGGCGCCGTCACGCAGCAGGCACTGGGCAGAGCACAACATTACGGAGCCGTTCCAACGGACCTTCAGGTGCCCTCTATGGGACAGCTGGAGGCCAAGGAGAGTATCGTATTTTTTATGGTTGGTGGCACATGGAGGCTTGGCGGTGGGAAGCTGGCTTGCCCAGATGCAGAAGAAGGGAGTTTGTAAGTGCCGCACACATCAGTCTATGTAAACCCCAAAGCACTACCTTTGGTCATGTGAGGCGGCACAGCTCGTGTGGAGAGGAGTATCCCGCATCCTGCGCTGCATAGCACCCAGCCTTGGATGTATCTCTTGGAGTGCTTTCTACTGGCAGGCGGTCAGCCACGGCCGTCACCTTCTGTATGAGGCCGGGATGTAGAATACGATATTCATTATCGAGGCAAGGTCGTGCGCAGTGGTGGTTTAAAGGCTCTACCCATCCGCCAGGTACTGGAGTCCACAGCAGACCGCTCTAAGGTATGGGAAATCATAGGGAGTCTTACTAGTTAGCATATCTGGAAGGCATGGTGTCAGATGGCTTTCGGCAAAGAGAGACCTTCAATACAGGCGACCTTAGCAAAGCTCTGGACCTCCATCATCCACTCCCTTCGAGGCCGATGGGATCGAGTCCAGGGCTTGTCAGGAGCTCCGAGGTCATTTCATGCGCACTTGGGGCGGCCAGGACCTGTTCGTGATTCAGGCAAGCAACCCCAGATGGCGATACACCCCCCCCTTCCACGGGTTCTTGCCCCTATCCCCCCCAGAGCACCTTGAGAGGCTTGTATGTATGATGTATCTGTGACTTTCACCAGCTCCAGCTTGGCCTGTTGAGCATGAGCACTTCTATGTGTTCAGCTTTTTTCTGAAGTAATATAATTAGCCACACTTTATTTGCAAAAAAAACAATGCACCTACAAAGAAAATGAGACATTCACCAAAGTCATCTCCAAAGATTGCCGAGAAAGACCGCATAACACAAGGTTCACTGAGTAATTGCAAGAATATCCCATAAACAGCCTAAAATTCATATCTGTGCACCACTCAACCTTAAACAGCCTACAATTTATATCTATGCAAAATCATCAAATGTGTTAAGCTCCAACTAAATTTGGAAGACCAATGCTTACCTCTTTGCTTTGCTGTCTTTGGAAGTATGTCACCAGTAATTTGATGACGATCCGCCTGCCATTAAAAAACTTTAATGTATGATCAGTACATGATCTTAATGGAAGTTTCTACGGTTTGAGTTTGATGAACAAGTGCACACCTAAACGTGTATTGCATGTACACACACAAGAAACTCAATACGAAGTGCTTAGGAACTAGAAAATTTGATTAGTATGCGGCCATATGTAATACATAATATGCCATATTAAAAGCACACCTGTCAACATAATAATCTGAATCTGATGACATCCTATTAAGACGTGTCAAGCTCTGTTCAAGAGCTCTTCGCAGCATCAAAATATCTGCCTCAAATTTATGAGTCTTCTCCTGACTTTCTAAAACTTTCTTACGTTGTTCTGCTAGTTTTTCCACAAGCTCATTGTTTTCTCTATCCTTCAACTCAATCATATTGTTTGCAGCCTGTTCACAAGTGAGATCCGTCTGTTAGAACGATGCAGCGAAATTTCCTCTGCAAGCAAGTCTGTTAATAAGTGAGAAACAGAACTAAAAAAAGTATGAAAATTTACTAGTTCTCTACTTATTCTGATCATTGTACAGTTTACATTTAACTAAAAGTGCTGTAGAAAGAAAGAAGGATTCGTGTGTTTAGGTTGGCCTAGCAATGAGCCCATCATACATGAATCTGTTGCTAGCACCTCAGACATAATTGTTGCTCAAGGTGCCAAGGCTAGCAGCCTCTATCCTTTGTTTGTATCTAGGTCTGTTGACCATGTCTTGGCTGTGACCGATTTGGCATCTGCTGCGGACCATGCCTTTTGCAAGTCCCCATGACACACTTGAATGATTTATACAGTTCCTTCAGTCATGTTTTCATTGCCACTCTTGTTTTACCAATCTCAGAACCATCTTCCTTTGGACGACATAATAAGCCATAAATATTGCCCAGCAAGGATATGGTTCTGCCACTTTTAACAATATCCTCATAGCATTGATGGCTTTACAAAAAAATAAGTTTTCATCAAGCAATAATGAATCTAGTACTCCAGACTTCATCTTTTTTTTCTTAAGGGTAATTACATTAATTACAAAGTATGAAAAGTACAAAAGTCACAAGACTATTAGATGTCAAATATGGTAATTTAAAAGCCGAAAACATTCCAAGAAGCCAAATCATCACCACTTAGAGAACCCGGATACCTGATGGTGCTCAACTACCATTAAAGAAGACCTCTCAAATAGCCGATATGATTGTGCACTACATATTAGGAATCAAAACAAATGCATTCCAAATAGTCCAATGCCAACAGCTTGACAAACACAAAAAGTGTAAGATTACCAGCACACTTGGTTGCATAGATAAGGACACTTTGAGGTTACCAAAAATTGAAAACAGTAGATACTATATGTGTTGTGCAACCAGGCGAGCCAAAAACCCATGAAGAGAGGTCTGCTCAATTGTAATCCAAAAGAAGTAAGAGCCACTAAGGAATCAAAGAATTTTGCATTAAATCCATGGTGTCTAGTATGACTCAGCTCATAGAAACTACTACTACAACTAATGCATTGCTATGTGAGAAAGATTTGGACTTCTAAGTCAGTGAGGCGAGAAGTCAAATAACGAGTTGTCAAAGGCTGAGAAAAGGGGCAGATTTGAAAATCAGGCTAAAAAGAGGTCAAAGCAACAAGGAAAGGACAAGAAATTGGTTACACAACATAGGGAATTAAGAGCTGCAAATAAATGCTTTGTTTGTGAACACACGGGTCATATGGTTAGGACCATCCCAATATGTAGCAAGCTGGAAAATCCAAAAATTAGGGAGATCCCAAGGGCAAGGGAAGCCCAACACATCAATGGATTGATGCCACGTGATTAGTGATCAGCCCAATGATGATGCTACCGAGTCATGCAGAGCATGGGGCAGATCTTCTTTGATAACAGGGTACGAGCCAAATTTATCTCCATCAACAAAGCAACTCATCTAGGCATCAAAAAGGATGAGATGGGCCCATGAGAAAAGTTGGTATGGCATGCAAGGGCCATGCAAAGCCTGTCACACTGCTCATTGGGAAGCTTCACTTGCATGTTCAAGGATATGTATACAGCAAAGAGTTTTTCATTGCATCACTTGAGGGTTGTGATCTCTTGCTTGGTATGGCTTGGTGCCATCATATACATGCAATCATTGATTCACATGCTTAAGTGATCCTTACTCAGCATAAGGACAAGGCCCATACCTAAGATGTAAAGTTCAAAGGCAAACTGCTCCCCGATGTATTGGCTCTGCTACCATTTCTAATGCAATGAAAAATCACATTTCTACGTATTTAGTTTTCACTAAGGATGAGGCTGATAATAAAAATGTTGTAAACATTTGCCTAAGTTAAAGATGGATCACGTTTCATTTCTGAAAATGTATGCTTCTCGTAGTCACTTTCAAGGCAACTACTGCCTGAAAGACGAGAAGAACATGGCATAGAACTTATGCCTAGAGATAGCCTTCCTAAATGAGTTGTTGAAAAAAGGCTAATTCAATCGGCTCATCTCCCTTTTGTTCTCCATTGTTGTTAGTTCAAAAAGGATGGTTCAAGTATTATGGATAGATTGCATGGGGCAACTATATTCAACTATATTGATCTGAAAGTGAGTATCATCAAATTCACATTAGACCGGAAGATTTGCCTAAGATAGCCTTGAAGATATCTTTTGGGTTGTATGAGCTTCTTGTCATGCCTTTTGGACTTAGGAATGCTCATGCCACATTTAATCAGATCATAGACCATATTGTCCAACAATAACCTTTTCAGCTTGTTATCCATCATGTGAACCTTGTCCAAGATCAAGCAATGCATTTCTTGCTTCCCCATGTCAATGTCCATACTAAGAGGCATCATCACTATTTGATTCCATCTCACTGTATGAAGACATCTTGTTGTAATTACTCAGCTGAGCACAAAAATAGTAGTAGCACAAAACTTTGGCTTGCAATCAAGTGCGGCGCACATACCCAATCAAAGGATTGAGTGGTGTTCCGACAATGGAATCATAAAACCAGATGAAACTAGCCTTTCTTCCGTGGATGGGTGGTAAATCTTTGATTACAACTTAATTACAACTGAAAACAATAAATGCAAATCTGAGATTACAAATTTACTTACCGATCTTGCAAAATGCACACCTGATTGGCCCCAACATTGACACCCCTTTCGGTATTTCTTTAGCTTTATTGAAGAAGAAGTTCATTTACAATGGGATTCTCCTGATCCCCTTCGCAATCCAAGCTCCCCTTGCTGTCCAAAGTGACCAGCAAGTCTTCAATCTGTTTTTCCCATTGATTCGAGCACTTACACCCACTTCATAGACGATGGAAATGCCCCAAATTTACTCCTCCACCTAAATTTAGCTGAAATTCGCCTTCGGCCCAGAAAAATCCAAGTCTTGGAGCTTCCAATTTCCGGCCCGCTTCCCTAGGTTGCTGCTAAACCCTAATTTCTACTATAAATTAGGATTTGCAACAAAGAAATTTGCAATTTCTCAACCTCCAAGGGTCCAAATGCTGAGATCGTCAAAGCAAGGCTGTGAAATGGTTGGGAGACAAGAGAGAAAGCTATAGAGAGAGAAAATTCAGAGTTTTGTGGAGAAAAACAACTGAAAATCAGTCAAATGCAGCTGGTGCCCTGCCACAACAGCATTAAATGTTGTCGCCTATAACTGAGACATCCAAATTAGCCGTCACCTTGTACTGGATGCAATTGCCCAGTTGTGGCAGGTCCCAATTTGCAATCCCCTCCTCAAAACTCACTCGTGGCTGGCTGCAGTGGCTAAAAATAGGCTGGCCATGGCTGCTCACAACTCTCCCACATTTGCTACAGCAAGAATAATCTCATTTTTCCTCTTCTTCAACCTTTTACTAACCTGCATGGGAAATTTTGCCAAGTGGCAGCCTTCCCAAATGGTTTTTCCAACATTATCTATCATGGAATATTAATTTTCAGTCTTTAATTACTGAAAATTAATCTAATAGTTATTTTGGTGCCCAAAAAAATAATCTGACTGGCCAATAATTAAGTTGGCTAGGCATCTTCCACTCCGGAGTCTCTCTGTGTCATCTTTGACCATTAGATCGGTGTTAGGTAGCATTTAACGCCACATCTCGTGTCACTAAGTACATGTGCAACATACCTTATAGCAGCTTTTGCCTTTGACATCTCATGATTTTCTCGGGTCCTACACTTGTAAATTTACTTTAACCCCAATTGGATCTCGCATATGCAACATTTACTTAATCATATGATTAAATATTAATCCACATGTTAAGTGAGGTTTCAAAAATACATGTCCTCATGATACGAGTCTTCCTTCTCCGAGAGGGTGGTAATACCTGATCAAGCACTTAATTACAACAATTAATTAAAGACTATAAATTGAAATGCACACTTTACCTTAACAATCTTGGACATTGGACACCCTATTGGCCCCAAAATTGGCACCCCTTGCGGTATTTATTTAACTTGAATTGCTTGCTAATGGATCGAGTACAAGCTGAGATTCCAAAATCTCCTTTGCTAACCCAAAAGCCCCTTGCTGTACAAACAATTTAGCAAGCACTTCAGACCAATTTCCCCGTGATTTTCACCCAACACTTCCTCTAATGAAACCCCAATCGCCAATAGCTTTCCCAAATTTACAATGGACGAGCTAGCATCTAAAATCCGTGACAATTTTCTAAATTTCAAGTGCTGATTTTAGTATACCATGCCCTTGATTAGCACAGATCCCAAGGTGGTTGGTAAACCCAGATTTTTGCAAAAATTTAGGATTTACAATAGAATTCTCCCTGCAACCCACCAAATTTCGATAAGATCTACTAAGAATGGCTGAGAAATGCTGACATCTTCAAATAGAAGTTGAGGGAAAGCTCAAGACAGAGAATTCTTTGATTTCCCATGCGGGAAAGAGCTCAAATCGGATTACTGCTTCTATCAGACTGCATTTAATGCACATGCCTAATGCCAAGAGAGCAATAAATGCTATCACTAGCCCCTAACTGCTATCACATCTACCTAGGAGGGCTCGAACTACTGTTGCCTACTCCTAAATGGTCTTCTCCTATTGTTGACCATCTCAGAAGGTCCTCCAATGACTGCAAATCAAACCAACAACACCTCCTTCCTCTCCCTTGCAAGCTAAATAGACTGAATGGCACAAACCAGCCCAAAAAAACGTGTTCCTCAGTTGCATGGATATTTGTGCCAAGTGGCAGCCTTTTAAGCCCACTTTTCAGTAATATCCAACCATTAAATTAATTTTCAAAAATTAATTCTAAAAAATAATTTCAGCCCTTTAAGCCCATTTTTCAGTATTATCCAACCATTTAATTAATTTTAAGATATTAATTTTGAAAAATAATTTCAGCCCTATTGATCCTACACAAAATTAAATGTGCTCATCCATAAATAAATTGGCTAGGCCATTTGTAGCCTTGAGTAGTCCCTAACCTCTATTGACCCTTAAATTAGCATTAATAAAATAATTAATGCCTAGTCCCTAGTGTCACCACCACTGATACTTAATGGCCAAATAATTGTCCTAGGATCAAAACTGACACCAATTGAAAACCAGAAAACCCAACTAGCATAACTTGGCACAACTTTTGCCCTTCAAACCCACTACATCCTTGAGGGCTTGGCCTAATACCATGAAATAACTCTCATGTGCAACACATGTGCTTAACAAGCTTGCCCATTTGATTATTAACTTAAACGAATATTACTAGCAAGATTATAGCATCCCAAAAATTTCACATCCCCATGACACATCATATATCAGAAAGTAGAGTATGATAGGCAAAGGATACACGGTTTATTGCACCCCTTGCCTATTTCAAATAGGCCTTGATAAAGCATTGCTATGAAATTTATATTTGAGCTTCCTCAAACACCTATAGGGGATGATGGGATATAAACCATTATTTGCATGTTCAGTAAGAAAGCCCATTTCATTCCAATGAGGAAGAAGACAAAGGTTGATCATATGGCATGCTTATTTTTGCAATATGTATTGAAGTATCATGGCATGCCAAAGTCGATCATCAATGATCAAGACCCTCAAATGACCAATTTTTTTTGGACGGGAATGTTTGAAAATATGGGTACCATGCTAGAATCTTCTTTGTCCTTCCATCCGCAAACACATGATCAATCAAAAGAGGCAAATTCTACTATGTTTGACCTCTTGAGATGCTATGCATCTGAGCATAAGTCACAACAGGAGTAGTATTTGTCTTTGCTAAAGTTTGTACACAATAACAACATGCATAGTTCCACTAGCAAAGCTCCATTTGAGGTTGTGGAAGGCGACAAGAAAACGCCCCCTACTTTACACACAAAGGACAAGATATTTGAGGCTGATCTATATAAGGAAAATATGGATGCAGCCTATGCAAAGGCTAAGTATACTCTTCAAAGGTCTCAAGAGAAGCAGAATAAGACAATTGATCGCAATAGACATGCTTTGCAATTTGCAAAGGTGCCTTTCATGTGAGCTTGTTGAGGCCTTTTCATGGTATTGTGACCAAGAATATATTTGCTGAAATTCAGCCAGAGGTTGAGGAAGTGGATAAGATTTTGATGCACAAGTAGATTTTGGCACATAAAGAGAGAAAGATCACAGGTAAAGTTTCAAGAAGATATTTGGTGAAGTTTCAAAAGTATTCACCAATGGATGGTAAGTGGATGGAACAGGATGACTTGCTAGAACATCCTCAATTTGTTGCAACTATACCTCGAGGCTTTTCAATTAGAGCCCATGTTGGATAAGGTTGAGTTAGGTTTAGCAGAGCAAGGGTTCAAAGCATTGCCTGATGCTCAAAGGGGAGGTAGCACTGCCACTCCTCCAGTGATGGACAGCTCTCGTATATTGTGGATCTCGGATGTATTCAGCATGCATCCAAGGTACTATGCCAGCAGTATGTCTACCATGAGGTCACTATTTAATGTAGACTGATATTAGTTGTTGGTTTTCAATGAAGATCATCAGTTTTCACTAGTATTCAACTGGTTTTGTGGACAGCAACATGATTTATGAATGCCATTGATAGTTCAGTCATGTTTATGCTCCATTTATGCTTTGCTATGGTTGTTTGGCTAGAACAATTGAGATATACTAATAGGAAATGCATTTTATGAACTTCTAGGAGCTGACTTAGATTCTTTATGAGTCTTATATTATACTTATACTAGCTAGAAATTTTCAGCAAGCGCTTGCCATTCGCATGGTGAAAGAGCAATGTTCAATTTTGCTTGCACTATGATGCCTTTTGGAAAATTCAAGGACAGCTTGTTTTGCTTTGGCGCATTGCAATGCAATCATGGATGATTGCAAGGATTTCAAAGGGGAGGTTTGTTACGAGAACGTAAAAAGCATTTGATTAAAATTTCATCAAATGTGCAAAGATGACTTGCACATGTGGGTGTCAAAGAAAAAAGTTGTAATAAGTTGTATCTAGTAAGTACTAGGTGATACCAAGTGGCAAATTTGGGACTAGACAAATTTATTGACCACTAATGTCAATGGTAGTGACATTAGAGACTAGCCATTAATTAATTAACTAATATCGGTCTAAGGGTCAATAAGTACTCAAGGATACTTACGAGACAAATTGGCCTAGACAATTAAATTATTGGCTAGTGAAATTATTTTTTTGGACACTAAAATATTTATTACATTAATTTTCAAAATTAATTGCATTCCAAGCCCAATCTTCAAGAATTAGGTTTGCCTCTTTAAGTGTTTGCCACCACTTAGACATTTTTGGCCCCAATAACAAGCTAGCCTCAAGCACTTGATACTCGGGCAGGTATTCTTAGCCTATATAAATCCTATCACTTTTGGAGAGAAGTAAAAATTATATCTTTTAATCCTAGCATTTCCTTCCCTATCAACTCTAGAGGTTCCATATCTTTTAGGATAAGATTATCCCTCTATTTTCAAGGCATTTGGGCTCATAAAAGGTTATTGGGCTTGCAAAGATTTAGTGAGGGTTTAGGGAAACCCTGGAAATTTGTAGGAATCACAGAAATTGCTCTGATTTGACAGTACAAAGTACAAGCTTAGTGGCTTTGCACACCATGTGTGAGAGATGGATAAAGTAGACAAATGCAAGCATCAAACGGTGGAAAATGAATATCTGGGAGACGAATCTGATCAAGAACTAACACAACCATCCATGGAAGCAATGTACAACACCCCTTCTAAGAACACACGGTACAAGACGTATGGCCGTAGGGTCCGTGATTGGACCCTCTCCCCACCATCTATCAGGCATGGAAAGACCTCACGCACCATGAATGAAAAGAAATACGAAGAAATTCATCTCATGATTCGCTCTGAACTACGAATTATGAAACAAGAATTGGAGAAAGAAATACGAGAGCACGTCAAAGCCGAACTCATAGTAAATCAGAGGCCAGAAATGCAAGACATGCAAATAAAGATTAAGAATGACTTACTAGGACAAATGCTGTCCGAAATGCACACACTAAAAACTAAAATGTTGAACGTGGTAGATGCCCACAAATCTGAAATCTTGGAACTGGGGGAAGAATTGAATACATTTAAGAAAAAAGAAATGAACGTGCAAGAAGAACTACAAAAAGAGAAAGAGGCTTTGAAGGCATGTGAAAGGGAGGTTCACTCATGGGCAGAAGTGGCAAAGACAACATAGAAGCAGATAGAAGAAGACAGCCCATGGATTGAGATAGTAAAAAAGAATAAAGGAACATCAGTGAACAAGAGTGAAGTAATGAATGCTACCTTGGAAGAAGAGGCTACGAGATGGGCTAGGGTTTTACATGTACAGGTAGTAGGATGGGAGTAGAAGAGCAGCCCACAAGAAGATGCTAAGACACTTGCTGACAAAATTGGGGCTTCAAACATACCTATCGTCAGTACTTGGAGAGTGGGGAAAGAGAACTCTTAAGTCCAAGGCTTTACTTCTTTGCTTTGGGGACATAAAGAAAAAAAAAGCCTTCCTCTCCAAGAGGAAAGATGATTTATTTGGATGAGGACCTTACCCCAGCACAAATAGCGCATCGTAAAGAACACATGCCAAAGGTATTGGAGGCTCGCAAAGAGATAAAGTGGGGTATTTATAGGAATGGACGAGTCATCATCACTGACAAAAGGACTTCATAACGGTACGAGGCCTATGAGACACTTTGGATGTCAATATGGAATTGTAATGGAGCCCTATGCTTGGATGCTGGTTGCTTTGAAGATAGCTTCCGAAACAGAGATATAGCAATGTACACAGAAACACACCAATGTAAAGGTAGCCAACTACACAACATGCGAGGATACAGGTGGGAAAGTGCATTTCGTCTCGTAGCCAGAAAACCAGGAAGCACTAGGGGTTCTGGAGGTGTGGCCATACTATATCGGGAAAACCTCAAAGGGATAGTGCAAGTAATGAAAAGAGATGATGATGCACGATATTTATGAATTAGGATACATACAGGAAGACCACAGGATATATTCATTGCAATATGCTACTTCCCTCCTGCAAATTCTACCTATGCCACACGAGATGGATCTCCCTTTGATATACTTTATGAGGATATCATGAGACATGCTAGCATTGGGGACATATTCTTAGTAGGAGATTTTAATACACACACAGAAGATAGACAGAGTGACTTTTATATGCATGATAATGCCATGTTCAAAGAGATCGACATAGATGAAATAGGCCTACACAAGAGAGCCTAGGATAAAGAAGAGAGTACCTATGGGACACACCTATTGACTTTGGGAAGTGCACATAGACTAGCCATCTTTAATAGTCTGCCACAATGGCCAGGATCTAACAATTTGACATGTTGGAATCACAAAGGAGGGGCAAATACTATGGACTACTTGATAGGCTCATCAGCATTGATACCACACATCCAAAACTTTAAGATATCTAAGAGACCAATTGGCATAGCAACAGATCATATACTATTTTGATATTCATGCTCTCTTGTGTACATATGAAACATGAAACGCCATGCCTCCCTAAACATCCCAACTACTACTTTACAGAAGACACCTCACACATCTATAGTGGTTCTCTTCAGACCAGTTTACATACATTGGACTTGAGTAGATCGTTGGAAGAATGTACAAGGGATTTAGCACCGGCCATACATGGATCAGCCATGTATGCATTCCCACACACCTTGCCCCAATGTAGACCCACACGATCTACTGCTCCCCAAAATAGCTGGTATGATGATGAGTGTAGAGTCACCCAAGCTGGCTTACAAAGAGAAGTGGAGCTAGGCACTCCGACACATCACCAAGCAAAGGCATTCTTCGAACGCCTTGTGCGGAAGAAGAAATGAGACTACTAAGTGAAAGCAGAAGCAGAGATATATCAGCTATTTTGGGGCGGGATAGCAAGAGCCCATGGAAGATGTTTCATAAAAGACAGTCCCCCCATACAGATTACATCACCAGATGCTTCGCTTGACTATGGGAGACAGCTCTATGACCTGCCAGGACAGCCATCTATGCAATCCCCCACAAGCTTGCAAGCCAACACAGTGGTCTTTCTTCACATGGAAAATGGTTAGGGATGCAATTTATAGATTACAAAATGGGAGGGCACAGGATAAGGATGGACTAGTAGTAGAACATTTCTCACATGCTTGTGACATATTAGAACCCATATTAGCACATATGTTCAATAGAGCAGTATGTGAAGGTTTCCCTATGAGTTGGTCAAACAATATTATAATTCTGCTATTTAAAAGTGGTGATCCCTTAATTCCTAACAACTACAAGACTATCATGATCGGTCATACTTTGGCCAAGATATATGGATCTATATTGAAGCATGAACTTAATGAGTGAGCTGAAATGCAAGGCAAGAGAACACAAGGACAGGCAGGTTTCAGACGAGGATATACCACGTTGGACCTTATTCTCACACTTAAAGCCATTATTGAGGAGGGTCAAGCCCGAGACAAGAGGATCTATTGTTGCTTTGTAGACTTTCGCAAAGCTTTTGATACAGTGCCTCGTACACGCATCATGCACAGATTGCAAGACATTGGAGTACCAGAGGGTACATGATGGGGTGTCTATGCATTATATGAGGCAGTGACAAGTCATGTACAAGCACTGGGGGGCTATCAAAGAGGATTGACAATACAATAGGAGTGAAACAAGGATGTCCACTTTCACCCACATTGTTTGGTCTATACATAGATGAAGTGTCCGATTACATAGACCAAGGAGGAGGAGCTAGAGCCAGCCTGGCAAGGGTGCTAATACTGATATTACTGTATGCAGATGATATTATTCTCATCTCAAATTCACCGGAGGGATTGTAGTGCCATCCATATGCTTTGCACATATTCTGTAGAGATAAAGACCTCGCAGTGAACCTTGGGAAGACCAAACCATGGTTTTCAATACTTCAACAGCATGGGTGACTAGATCTATGTACCAGTTCACATTTGGGGGAGACATACTGGAGCATGTCAGGGAATATGTCTATTTGGGAGTCACCTTCTCTCACCCACGTTTTTTGTTGAGAGGAGCATCAAAGGCATGTCTTGCACGTGGATACGCAGCACTAGGGGCACTCGAGAGTCAATGTGCTCACATATAGTTCCAGGAGCCCTGCACCAAACTCTGGTTGTTTGACACCCTAGTCACACCTACATTACTATATGGAGCAGAGGTAAGGGGTTGCAGCTTGTACCACAGGCGTTTTAGCCCACTCACTAATGAGATTGGAGTAGGGAGGGATTATTATGATGGTTGGGATAGCATGGAAAGGCCATTGATCATGATGATAGCATGCATGATTAGGAGTAAGCCCTTCACCCCACATTCCATTGTCAGAGCAGAGCTAGGGGCAACACCTATAGTTATGAAGGCACTCTTCAGGACACTGACCTTTTGGCACAGGCTATGGGAACTTCCACACCGTAGATACTCTAGATTGGCACTAACCTCATCTAGACAACTAGCAACAGGATGCGAGAAGAATTGTTGGTTTTCACAGATGGCTACCTGGATGAGCCTACATGGTTTGGGTATTGACCTTCTTCCACCTTTGGATTATAGCCTTGACTGCCCTACACTTTCTCTCAGCCAATCAGAGCTAAACCAAGTGATCAAAGCTGATATCTTGAGGATTGAGACAGCAAGGACATGGATCCATCCACCACTCCCTCTAGGATCGAGGATGGAGTTCTACAGGAGTCATTTCTTGTGTCTCTCTGATAATGGTTTCACTATTCGGCCAGTATATATGAACACCCATCTCTCCCATAGCGTACGAGTTGCTATCGGACAGATTCGCACCTCCTCACATAGGCTTCAGATGGAGACGGGCAGATGGAAAAATACCCTAGCAAAGGATGAGACTTGCCAGCTTTGTGGTCGAGAGCGTGAGACAGAGGAGCACAACATATGCAGATGCATAGTATACTATGAAATATGAGGATGGTACCATTGCCTCTTCCATGATAGATTTGGACCCCTTCGTCACGTCATGGAGTACGAGGACTAGAGATGCCTAGGTCTTTTCCTCCTGGAGCTCGAGAGGCGCCGAACTGCAGTACTGCAAGACAGGAGACCAGCTCATCCAGAGGGACGCACACAAAGAGCAGTGACAGACGACTTCTACAAAGCCGACCCTACTAACACTATCAACCTAGTAGAGACAGAGCCACCCCACCAGACACCTTACAGGCCATGCCATGGAGTCACATTGGATAGAGCCCTTTCCCTTCGTCGAGCATGGTGACCCCGTCTACCAGGACCACGTTCGAGAAGGCGACACCACAGTCGAATCAGAGCCATTATCACGAGACACCAAAGACTCACCACCATGCATATCAGTGAAGCAGCTAGGGACCGCATCATAGCTGAGATCATGTGTAGATCTTGAGATCAGCTACAGCCCATAGTCTCCACCACACTTTTGAACATGGCTCTATCAGATCTGGTTCTCCTTTCCTTTCCTTTTCTTTTCTATCGATGGAACAACACTACACATGGTTCAACCCTAGTATAGTCCCATCGTATAGTTATTCTCAGTATTGTTTCATAGGCCACCTTGGCCTTATGAAGACGTTAATATATCTTTCTTTCTTTGTTTCTTTCTATGGGCTGAATATCAATGGAGATAATGATTGGATCCCTGGTTGTACCACCAACATCCTTTGATGTTGAAGGTGTATCTGGGTCTAGAAATGTGGACCTAGTATCCTATATTTCCCTTTTTTCAATTTTTGCCCTTACTCTTCTCAGCTAACTGCACTAACAGTGTCAATTGCAATTTCATGTAGTCCATTGTTTGTATGAACACACAATGGCATCTCAATGTTATCTAATTGAGACATTAGTTTTTCATGTTGTTCTGCAGTAGCTACATAATATTTCCAGTTCTCCTCAACCCCCTCAATTTTTATTTCTAGATCAGCCATATTATCCTTTTCATTTCTGTAGCTTCATCCCTACCCTCCTGGTTCATATAAAACTAAATTTTCTTTCTTTTCCCTCTCTCTTAACAATTAGATTAGGATTGAAAATGAAAGAAGCACTAAATTCATGAGCTTAACAGATAGATAATAGAACACTCCCCTTTAATTTTGTCACAGCTGCATATAAATTCAGCATGCTGTCCAATCCAATACATATCTAGAGAAGCTCGAAATGAAATGCAAATCAGCATTGCTCCTTGACAAATTCAGTTGATTGTTGCTGTTTCCGGTTGTTTGCAGCTTGCCTTAGGTTATATGCAACAGCAAATCTGCACCAGCTTTCTGTTTTCCCTTTCTTGAGCTTGGCATACACTAGTTTTTGGAGATCTGGGACTGCTTACAGCAATTATTGGTGCTGGTATAATCAGGGCGGCTGGCCAGAACAAGGGATTGAACCTTTCTCACTATCATGTTGATGTCTGAGTCAGCAAAAGTGCATTTACTGCAGGAATTTCTGTTTGCAGCAGTTGTGGCTGTTTTATGGATTCAAAAAATGACCTGCAGCATTAACTAAGTGCTGTCCAGCAATTGTTATGCACAGCTGAGCTCTCACATGGCACATTTGGACCACTCAACAGCATCAATTTCCCTCCCTACTTCAGAAGTTGGCTTTCTGATGGAATTGTGTCACATCTGGGACAGCTGTGAGCACTTTTGGAAGGTCCTTTCTGCTTTCTGTCGATCAAAATTTAAACATTAGTTTATCACGTCCTTAATTCCCAAGGTCTTCTTGCTCTAATACCAATGGTAGATGAGGTAAATCAGCTTTCTGCTCTGGTCTGTAAATTAGGATTTCTGCAATTGGACAAAGGAGAGAAGAGAAAAGATTGTGTAAGCTGCACAATTCCAATTGACATTTTGACCTTGGTGCTAGTAGGGATCTGTATGCCTGCCATATGACCCACTTGCTCTAGCTCCTGTGCATACACATTAAATGGTTGTAGCCCCATATTTTAATTGGCCTAAGCCCTTGGTCACACATGTCCCTTATGTGTGTTATCAGTTGACTGCTGAAATGATGCAATCACGTACTGAATTTTGATTTACAACATAAAGAGCTTCCTACAAAACAGAAAGTGGATAGTCTGATAACCTCAATGCAAGGGCTTACTACTGTGCAATATAAGAGTTGCTAAATCGGTATTATGATACATAATGTACATGAGCCTAGAGAATTGGTCAGCCAGTACCAACTTTCCAACAAGCATACAGTAAGAGTATTTAGATACAGTTTAAGAGCAATGCAACTGCTTGTAAAACAAGCACACAGTAGCAATATTTGGATACAGTTGATGCAGAAAATGCAGTACAATATAAGGACTAAGAGAAATGCAACTACTTGTAAACTTCAGTAGAAGATGTTTAAGTATCCCAAACTGCGCCTGTTCTCTTCAATAGAGATGTTAAAGGATCACAAGCAGGAGAAAGCTGCAGCTATCCTTCAATGTTTGGGAGTACAGCAAACCCTTCCACAACTGCACTGTGTTTTTCTAGGTGTACTCATCGTGAACACCAATTAAGGTTCTAAAAGGGGCATGCAGCCAAACATGCCAACCTACTTTATGAAGGCCCCAGAAAACTAGTGCCAGTTAAGATAATAACAACTTTTACTGTTTTAATCAAAGCAGCAACTTCGTTTACCCCAATAATAATGAAGCTATCCTATTTCCTTGTCAAAAAAGCATTGCATGCAGTCCTGCAGAGGACAAAACCTGGCACAAAGCACCATGGCCATAGTATGGGTGTACAACAAACTTCACCAACATTTTTATGGATCATCGTATTTCACATTACACTGAGTAACTTCTGTTGGGAAAATGGTATGATGATCAATCCTGAACTTCCAGCAGACCAAAGAATGTCAGTAGTCAGCAATTTGTACCTTCAAGTTATCTGAGAGTAGGGTAAGTTCCTTCCTGGCAGCAGAAAGTTCTGCATGGAGTCGATCCTGACAAGTAAATAAACATAAGTGTTGATATTCAATTGTTCAGGGCCTTACAAAATCAAAATTTAAAGGCTTATAAAAAATAGGTTCATTGCAGTGTTAGATTTTAAAGCAAGTTCCTTTGGACAACAACCCACCTCCACAATGCATGCATAGTTATTTCTGCATGTTACAGGACAGAAGCTACACTGCAGATTAGTATGTATTTACACTAATGATGATGTGGAGGCTCACCTTTGCTTCACTCTCAGCATAATACTGTCCCAACGCTGCTTGAAGATTGAGCAATTCAGTATCTTTTGACTCCAGTGCATAGCTACAAGCAGCCAGTTTCCTTTTTAGATTTTCCACCTCCTGGATAGCTTGATCTAACTGCTCAACGTTTTTCTTGTTCAGTTCCGCTTGTTGAGAGAGTGTTTGCGCTAGACTTTGCTCCAAATGCATTGCTCGCACAGCACTGGCATCAGCCTTTTCTTTTAGTTCCACAATATGCTTACTATCTTGATCCATCTTTTCAGATTCCATTTGTTCCTGACATTGAGCAGTTATTTTTTAATTCATACACGTTAATTCACATATCCTGTAAAAGCAATCAAACAATAAATTTTGGTGCAGAATAATATCACATTGTGCCGGCTTCAAGCTTAGTTTGTAACTATCTAAACAGGATGCCATAATTCAGTCAGTCGAAATACTAGAACTAGAAAGGGAAAGCATTGTAAGTCTCAGTTATAGACAGTCAAAAATGTCGAGCAGAAGAGCAGATGGGTACTGAATCAAGCCATATCTCTATGAATAGGCAAGCCAAGCTTCATGGTGCAACTAAGTCTGAATACCTGTCTTGCAACTGCTTCATTAAAACCAAAACTTACAGTATCAGACCACAGACCGGGTACAGAATTTCACCCTACTAAAGTGATGCTTTTGAATGCTGTGCTAAAAACAAAACAGATAAAAAAGTAAAGTGAAGATCCTTAACAACGGGCAGCCTTAAAATTACAGCTTGTAACAAGTCAATAAAATTTATGATGATATGCAAAACAGGCTATACATAAGATAGAATGAGATTGCAGGATAACATACTGACAGAAACTTACATTAACATTCTTCGCCTTCAGCATGATAAAAGTTTTCTATGGTTAACTTTTAGCCATCGGAAATTTTGCAGGAAAGAGAATAAAGCCCCTCAACAAGCACGCAACTATCTCACACTTTGTCAAAAATAATCACATGGCAGAGAGGGTATCATATTTTGGTGTAAACTAGAAAGAGTATATCATCAAAAATCAAAAGAACGTCACTACATACTCTTGCTAGAAGATGCTGCTTCAATCTGTTAAGGTCACGCAATGCCTTGTCCCTTTCAGCACAAATGGCATCAAATTTCTTTTCATATTCTATTCTTGCCATATCTGCATCATTGGCACCATTCACCGCCTGTGACAACCATTTGATTTGTCAAATGCTTCACAACACCAATTGCAACAACAAAGCTATATGCTAACAAGATATTTGCCAACATTGAAGCAGGGATAAGAAGAAAGCACATGATATAGACAGCTAATAAGCAAGAATATCACTCACTGAATTGAATGGTAAAATATGTGAAGCTAGAACATAGTCATAGTCAGGCAAAATGTTCAATAATCATATATGAAGCTAGAACGGCTTCCAAGTCAAAGTCAGGCACATAAACTTTCAAGCCCATAACCTGTGTTTTGTCTTCTTTCCCCGTGTACCGCCTATGAACAAAATGTATCCATGATCGAAATCCAGTTATCTGTCACTTCCACCTTAAGTCTTTTTGTTTGTGCTCTTTGAGCTTTCTTTACCTCTCCGCTCCACCTTATTACTGGGACAAAAGTAAGTTTGGGCCACCCAATTTCAAAGTTTGGGTTATTCTCCCCAAGGTTCTTTTACGCTTGATCAAACAGCTTGAAATAGGCTTTGCCTGACAGTTATATGCCTACCCAACCACCACCAACTACTGCATTAGGGTTTGTTAAGATGATCTGATCAATCCAAAGGGCACAATTTCTCTGAATGGATTAATCTGCAGCTAGCTGTATTTAGACCTTAATAATACTAACTAGAAGTTGACAAGTTGAACACTCTTCTGCACTTCAAGTCGAAGAGCAACATTCACAATGACAAAGACTTATATATAGATTTAAGAGCAAGATTAGATTACGTCAATGTCCATAAGCCAATGACCTCTTTGAGAAGCATATATTTATTGTATACTCACAAATCCTAACCCTACAATGAAGCATGTCATACATTAATCAAAAACCCTAATGCTACTATGAATTAAGAACCCTAATCCCTAATTGTGTAGTGATACGAGAATAGGATGTGATGTATGGAATGTCATGCATTGTGATGTGATGTATGATGTGCCATATGAAGTAGTTTTCATGTAAGACCCAAGATGATGATTCAACTGTAGGCTATGTGAAAATTAGACATGTAACACATCACATTGAATCCGTGTTAGTGAAATGAAATGATGGGATGTGACAAGTGTCATGTGACAGCTTACTAGTAGCTGAACAATGACTTGTGTGCTATTAGTCTACTTTTGTAGGGATGACAAGATTGTTTCGAATGAGTTGGCTATGGTAACCATGCCGTAAAGTAAGGAAGTTGACCAAGAGGATACTAAACACAATCCATGTGTACAGGTGTTAAGTATTTGGGTGCTTTAGATCTACACTAGTTACAAGTATGCCAAATCTCCTTAGCTCTAAGGAGCTTTGTTAAATGTAGAATCGCTCCTTTTTTTAAATAATAAATGTTGACCTTGCCTAGCCAAGGGAACCTTTTGCAATGGATGAGTTGCGCCAAGATAGAACTTTGGGCAAGCAGCTCCCACTTACATGTGTCAAAAACACAATCTATTTTTGTGGCAAAAATAGACAAAAATGCGACACTCGCCCTCCACTTCTTCACAATAAAAACCATCGTTGAAATAGCATCAATACTCTACTACCATGTCAAAATGTGTGTATGCCCATGTGATGATGCACCAACTCAAAAAACTTGTGGCAATATAATCATGATGTATAATGGCAGCATAGATGAAAGCACTGAGGCTCGGAAGGAAAATCTTCATGTATTTTTAGAACCTCCTACTGATACAAGTGCATGTACCATCTGAGAAACAAAAGAGAGGTCATAGATATTCCCATGGATATACACTAATATTTCACGGAAGGACTTGGTTCCTTGGCATACGGCGATCTCTGTTGCTTCTTTGTTGTGACCTTTGTACTCTTTTAGTCATGTGCCTTTTGTACTCATTTAGTCATTTGATATAATATAATTACTCATTATGGAAAAAAAAAGATTCCCGCACATATGCACATGATTCATGTACATCATTGAGTAATCACACACAAGTTCCTGATTACAACTTAATTACAGCAGCAAACAATAAATGCAAATCTGAAAATACAAATTTACCTACTATTCTTGGACAATGCACACCCGATTGGCCCCAAAATTGGCACCCCTTCTGGTATTTCTTTAGTTTTATTGAAGAAAAAGTTGATTTACAATGGGATTCTCCCAATTCCTTTCGGTATTTCAACTCCCCTTGCTGTCCAAAGTGACAAGCAAGTCTTCAATCTATTTTGCCCCTTGATTCGGGCACTCAATTGGCCTTCACCAACTTTGATGGAAATGGAAAATGCCCCAAATTCAATTATTTGCTGGTCCCTCCACTTGAATAGGCTAAAAACAACTTCATCCCTATTCAATCCAAGTCTTGGAGCTTCCAATTTCTGGCACGATTGTCGAGGCTGCTGCTAAACCCTAATTTCTGCTGCATATTAAGGTTTACAGCAGAGAAATTTGAAATTTCTCAGCCTCCAAGGGTCCAAATGCTGAGATCTTCGGAGCAAGGCTGTGAAATGGCTGGGAGATGAGAGGGAACACTGTAGAGAGAGAAAATTCAGAGTTTTGTCACGAAGAAAAACTAAAAATCAGTCAAGTGCAGCTGTTGCCCTGCCACAATAGCATGTAGATGCAAAGAACTGAAGAAAATCAATCATTTACTGATGTTGCCCTGCCTCAACAACCTGTAGATGCCGTCTCCTGCTGTTGATTGGTCTTCTTTTGCCCCTAGCTGCCTCAGAAGCTCCTCCAATGTCTGCAAATCAAACCAGCAGCGTCTCCTCCCTCTCTCTTGTAGGCTGAATTTAAAGAAATGCCTCTCTCCAGCCTCTAAAGACGTTTTTCAGTCTTGCATGGGCATTTTTCACAAGTTGCAGCCCTCCCAAATGGTTTTTCCAGCATTTTTCATGTTTAAATATTAATTTTCAGTCTTTAAATACTGAAAATTACTCTAATAATTATTTCGGTGCCCTGAAAAATAATTTGACTGGCCAATAATTAAATTGGCTAGGCAACTTCCATTGTCATGTCTCTCTACGCCATCTTTGACCATCAGATTGGCATTAGGTACCATTAAACGCCACTTCTCTAGTGCCACCAACTAACGCTTATGGCCAAATACATGACCTAGGCCAACAATTGGCACCAGATACCACCAAGTATCATTGCAGCATAACTTATAGCAACTTTTGCCTTTGACATCCCGTGATTTCTTCAAGTCTCGGGCTCGTAAATTCACTTTAACCCCAATTGCACCTCACATATGCATCATTTACTTAATCATGTGATTAAAAATTAATCCACATGTTAAGTGAGGTTTCAAAAATACATGTCCTCATGACAAATTGCATGGAAAGACTATGCAAACCTTAGGCTTAGTGGCTAGACCTTGATTTATAGTATATGGACTGTTTTTTGAAGGTTTCCATATGGCTGTGTTCTTGGACAGATTGCTCTCTATACTTTGTGCTTGTAAGTCTTTGTTATACACAATGTGTAACAACTTTTGGGTATATTTCAAGTGTTCTCATTTACTTTACCATTATCAATAGAGCCTTTTATTAAGAAATCTTACTGTTTAATACTATGATTGGAACTTGTGTACTCTTGTAATCTTACTTTGTTTGGTTAGACCTACAAAAAGTCATTATTCCTATTGTTTGTGACTGGTCTATGTTAGTGTGAGCCTTCTAGGACACCTTGCCTCTATTTCTAATTTCTTTTGGTGGATTGCATACGGGAATGTATGGCACAAATCCCTATGGCATGCAATAACCAATGCATGGTGTGCAAGGCCCAATGTATTTAAGTATGGCTCGAAATATGCAAAACCCTATGTATGGCAGTATTGGCTTTATGTCTGGGGAACAAAGTAGCATGTTTGGTACTGCATCTACATCCCCAAATGCTTATGGGGCTCAAGGAATGAATGTTGGTCATGCAAAATGCTCCGTTTGACATTGGTTTTGATGTAAATTAAACAAATGCGCCCTTTTTACAACAATCAGTGTATGACAACTAGACTCCCAAAGGGGCAATAAAAGTCTATGAGGATGGAAAAGCAATGAAGTTTTCAGTCCTTCAGTGGTATACAAGATAGGCGGAAGCTTTGACTTTAATTCAGCAGTTTGATGCAACCTATTCAGGGGAGACCTTCATGGAGTCCTTGAAGATTCGAAAGGGACCCACTTTCTTGAAAGGAAATGTGTATGAGATCCGTAACTTCTTGGGCATATGTTCTTACTATAGGAAGTATGTACGCACATTTGCTGAAATTGCATCTCCATTGCATGCCTTGCAGAGAAAGGATGTGCCATTTACATAGACAGCAGTCGAAATTTCAACATTTGAAAAGTTGAAGGAAAAGATGACTTCAGATCATGTGCTTGTGTTGCCCGATCTAAGGAAGTCATTCCTAGTTCAATGTGATGTATATGGTAATAGCTTTGGGGCTGTTCTTATGCAGGACGGCCGAGTTGTGACTTATGAGAACCGAATTCTCCACGGTGTAGAAAATAATTTGCAGGCCTATGAGAAAGAGCTCTTAGCTATAATTCATGCACTGTGTACGTGGAAACATTATTTGTTGGAGGCTGATTTTACAGTGCAGATAGACCATCAAACTTTAAGGTACTTTCTGACGCAGACAAGTCAGAGAAACATATGAGATGGGAATATTTTATATCTATGTTTCATTTTCAAATTGTACATATTGATGGTAAAAAGAATGTTGTGGTTGATGCACTGTCACGTAAGCCACAAATTTCAGCCGTCAGCATGGTTTATCACACCGAGTTGGATGCCATGAAAGAGCAATATGTTGTTGATTTGGACTTTGCTAATGTTTATGATTAGCTTTGCAATGGCCAAACGCATGAATACTTTGTGCTAAGAGATGGATTTCTGATGATGCATGGATGACTCTGTGTCACAAAGTAGTTAAGGTCTAGAGTTATCACTAAAAGTCATACTCCTCCGTATGCAAGACACAAAGATATGGATACCACGGTCAAGGCAGTGGAGCATTGCTTTTATTGGCCAGCTATGAGACATGATGTAGAACAATTTGTTAAGACATGCACCGTATGCCAAAAGGTAAAGCATGATAGGCAAAAGATGTCGGGTTTGTTGCAGCCCTTATCTATTCCACATAAGCCTTGGCATAGCATTGCAATGGCCTTTATTTTTTAGCTTCCTAAAATACCTACAGGGAATGATGGGATATGAACTATCATTTGCAAGTTTAGCAAACAAGCCCATTTCATTCCAATGAGGAAGAAAATAAAGGTTGATCATATGGCAGGATTGTTTTTGCAGCACATCTTTAAGTATCATGGTATGCCAGAGTCGATCATTAGTTATCGAGACCCCTAAATGACCTGTTTATTTTGAAAGAGGTTGTTTTTACGCCAAAATTCTCATCATCCTTCCATCCGCAGATAGATGATCAGTCTGAGGAAGCAAATCCCATAGTGTTAGATCTTTTGAGATGCTATGATTCAAACCACAACACACACTGGGAGCAATATTTGCCCTTGGTTGAGTTTGCTTACAACAACACATTGCATAGTTCTACAGGCAAAGCTCCATTTGAGGTGGTTGAGGGTGGCAAGAAGATACCACCTGTTCTGCAAACCAAGGATAGGATCTTTGAAGCTCATCATTATGTGAAAAACTTGGATGTAGCCTATGAAGAGATAAAATATGCACTTCATAGATCACAAGCAAAAGAGGGCAGTTGATCACCACAGATGTGCTTTGCAATTTGCAGAGGGTGATTATGTATTGCTACGTTTTAAAAAGGCAAGGCTGAAAAAGATGAAAGGAAGAGAAAGATTCTATCCGAACTTGGGTATGAGATACTATAGGCCCTTCCATGTGTTGGAGAAGATCAATGATGTGGCATATCGACTAAAATTACCTACACATTGATGGACACACATTCAGGACCAAGCCGTTGGTGGTAGATCTATAGATGGTGGTTGGTGAAGTAGGCTCAACACACAGCTCAGCTGATGGGTGCAAAAACAAGCGCAGGCAATCTCGGGCAAGAGCAGCATCACAGGCTAGGTGGTCGAAGGCTGGGCAAGCAGTGCAGAGATGGAGGCGCAACTTGTCTGATGGTTGTGTAGGTGACAGACATGGCAAGCGGGGCATTGATTTGGTGGCAGACCTGCTGTTGTAGAACACGGCAGGTGTTGGCAATATAGGACAAGTGGCGTACTGCAGGTGGCTGACAACCTGGACAACCTGGTGGCGATTGTTGCTTAGGTCGGATTGGTAGGCACGCTCAAATGGCAGACAATAGATAGCGCTTGGGGCAACAGCTCTACATAGGGACTTGGAGCTGCGAGCCAATGGACAATGGTTGAGGAGCTCAGCTAGAGATGATGGCCACTGGCTGAGCTGAGCACAAAACTGCTTTGATACCAAATGTGAGAGGAGGAAGAGATTGAAGCTCAGCTGAGAGTACAGTGGACAGTGTAGAGTGTGAGAGCACGACACCCAATGCAATAATTTGAGTGAATAATGCAAATACAAAGTACAACCCGTAAACCTTAGGGTTGTAAGAGGGTGTTCACACTCGGAGAGTGTGAAACACAATAAATACCTAAAACTGTGTAACATAGGCACATCAAATAAAAGAAATAAATTTGAGGAAAAAAACCTCTCGTATGGAGAGTAAAAAGTGTCCCAGTGTCCTATTGAAGATCACTGTCACTCCTGTGTGAGCGTAGGCATGAGTCGAACCCAACATGAACCCGGATTGGTTCTTCACGTTAGGACTATGCGATCCCGTTGGACCGTTTATCTTGAGTATTTGGTCAAGTGGAAAAACCATCTAGATGCAAAGGCTATGTAGGGATTGATACGTTCGTTGAAGAGCCTTCAACCTGAAGCATTAGATATCATTTCATCCTTTAGTTCTTTGAGCAAACAATGCAAACAGTGTTTTCTAAAGTGTTACAAGCACAATCAATTCCAGTGGTCGTTTATTTGGCCAAATCTTAAGGAGTTAATCCTTCTCTCTGAATGCATCCAGCATTCGATCCGGGATCAATTGCGACTTGGCAAGATCCCCAAGGGTTTGTTTGTTCACCCTTTTGTCCTTGACCGAGTATGGGATTTCCCTCAACCCCGACAAATGCATCTTTGGGGTTTCTTCTGGAGTTCTGTTGGGCCACATTGTCTCTGCACAAGGAATATCAACAGACCCTGCAAAGATTGAAAAGATTGCAGCTCTAACAGCATCCACCAACCTCAAACAGTTGAGGGGATTCCTGATGGGCGCTCGTAGCATTGGTCACAATGATCATGAAGTGACTTAGTGTGAATGCACTAAGGACACCTTAGGGTTAGGGCAACGGAGTCCTATAAATAGGAATGGAGGCCCTATTGTGCACATTCATGGTGTGATCACCACTCTTGGACTCTTGGCTCATAAGCCGACACATCTGTACAAGAGGTTGGTGTGGATTGTTGGTATGGGACGCAAATCCTTGGGATGTGGTCATGACCCGGAGAGCTACTAGCTCCCAGGCTTGGGGGTGAGCTCGTTTGGTTTTACAACTGGGAGGTAGGTCTAATGTCCAATCCCTTTTATAGTGAGTTTGCCTTGTGTCATGTCTCATGTGCAAGTTGGATCCTAGGGGGGACATTTCACTAGGGGTTTATTTTATAGCCTCGAGGTTCTCCCAAAACGTAACCCTAGACTATCATGCACATTATGGTGTGTCACACACCCTTTCTCTCTCTCTCTCTCTTGCTCCCCCACAACATTCTCTCTCCTATAATAGATTTTTTTCCCCTAATTTAAATTTCAAATTTCAAGCGCGCGCTCTCTTTCTCTCTCTCCCTCTATATCTTTGTCTCTGTCTCTCTCTCAAGGATTGTTGGGGTAGCTATAATTGGTGCTTTGCGGGATACCACCACTGAAACCAACCTTCCTCCTTGGATAGGGCGATAAATAACCAGATTAAGCACTATTTACAACAATTAACAAATTCACAAAACTGAAACGCATACTTTACCATATAATCTTGCACATTCAGCACCTTGTTGGCCCCAAAACTGGCACCCCTTTCGGTATTTATTTAACTTAATTGAAGAATAAGTTGATGTACAATGGAATTCTCCCAATCCCTTTCGGCATTCCAACTTCCCTTGGTATCCAAAATGACTAGCAGCTTCAGCCCTATTGAATTCAAGTCTTATAGCTTCCAATTTTTGGCACGCTTCCTAAGGTTGCTGCTAAACCCTAATTTTTGCTACTACCAATTGAGGTTTACAACATAGAAATGTGAAATTTCTCAGCCTCTAGTGATCTCGATGCTGTAATCTTTAGAGCAAGGCTATAGAAAGGCTAAGAGATGAGAAAGAATACTGAGGAGAGAGAAAATTTAGACTTTCTTCATGAAGAACTAAAGAAAATCTGTCATTTACTACTGCAGCATTGTTTCAACAGCTTGTAGACGCAAAGAACTAAAGAAAATCGGTCATTTATTACAAATGCCCTGCCTCAAAAGCCTGTAGATGCTGTCATTTGCTGTTGATTGGTCTTCTCTTGCACCTGGCTGCCTCAAAAGGTCCTCCAATGGCTGCAAATCATACCAGCAACATCTTCTCGCTCTCTATTGCAGTCTATCCCTCAAATGCCTCTCTCCAACCTCTAAAGACGTTTTTCAGTCTTGCATGGGCATTTTTGACAAGTGGCAACCTTTCCAAATGGTTTTTCCAGCATTATCCATAATTAAATATTAATCTTTAATCTTTAAATATTGAAAATTAATCTAATAATTATTTGGATGCCCTGAAAAATAATTTGGCTAGCTAATAATTGGCTAGGCAACTTCCATTCATGAGTGTCTTTATGCCATCTTTGACCATCATATTGGCGTTAGGTGCCATTAAACACCACTTCTCGAGTGTTACCAACTAACACTTATAGCCAAATGAAAGACCTAGGCCAACAATTGGCACCAGATACCACCAAGTATCTGTGTGGCATGACATATAGCAACTTTTGCCTTTGACATCTCATGATTTATTCACGTCCTAGGCTCGTAGATCTACTCTAACCCCAATTTCACCTCACATGTGCAACATTACTTAACCATGTGGTTAAAAATTAATCCACATGTTAAGTGAGGTTTTAAAAATACATATCCTCATGCAACCCTTCCCCTTGAAATCCTTGCAATCAGCTTGATTGCACTGGCAAATGCATTAAAAGCAAAATAGTTTATTGGAATTTTGACAAGGCATCATAGTTAACACAACATTGTGCACTGTTGCTCAATCATTCCATATGCCTTACACATGCTGAAAATTACCAACCAATCATAACATAACATGACACACAAAGACTCTTGAAAACATTGTCACATTACCATGAGACATGTCTATTTTTTATGAGCTCAACTCATTTGGCAAAACCAAACCATAGCATAGCATAACCAAGCATAAACCATGGCTAACACATCAATGGCATCATAACATATGGAAACGAGATGTAAACCATTGAAAACTGAGCATAATTTGATCGTATGTTGATTACTTGTTGATTTGAGAACTGATCACAAACTGCTTTAAATGTGACTTCACACTGATCACAAACTCATTGCAAAATTCTAACCAACAATTAGTGCAAAAAATAATCCCAAAAATGACCATAAATAATTCTCAAGTTGATAAAAACTGAGTTGAAACTGATCAGAATTTTGGTCTCAAAATTGAGGCAAAATTCATGCCAAATTGATCATAAGCTGTTGCAAAAGTATAGTTCTAGTGCCTGGGTGAAAGGCATACTCATCTGCATACATCTCACAGTGACTAGTACACTAAGTCGTGACCTCATCGCAAACATACTCTTAGCGCAGTACCTTGGATGCATGCTGAATACATCTGAGATCCACTACATACAAGAGCCATCCATAATTGGAGTGGAAGTACTATCTCCCCCTTGAGCATCAAGCAATACTTTGGACCCTCGGCCAAGTCATCTTCTTCCATCCATTTGGCATCCATTGGTGAGTAATTTTGAAATTTCACCAAGTATCTCTTGGAAAATTACCTTTGATATTTCTTTCCTTATGTACCAAAATCTGCTCTAGTATGAAGATCTCATCTAGGTCCTCGACCCCTGGCTGAATTTCAACAAACATATCCTTTGACACATCACCATGAAAAGGCCTTAACAAATTGACATGAAAGCCATAACATGCCAAGACTGTCTGCTCAGCCAGCAAGAATCTAAGGTAAAAGAAATTTTTCTTTTTTTTATTTTAATTTCAAATTCACTTCTCAAGAAGGGGCAAGTAGACCAAGCATGCATTCTCAATTCCAATACGTGTCTAGGACACAATTACAATAGAGATTTTGTGCATTTTGGGTCAAACATTTCGGGCTTTTGCAATCAACTCAATGATTGACGCATATACATCTGTGACAATCTCAAATAGACTGATTTCGTGCATTTTGGGACAGGAAATTTTGGGCAAATCAGTGACATTTATCATGGCAAATCAAGGAGGTGGTGTATTTACATATGTATCTAAGGAGGATAGGTTGGATGGCAACAACTACTCCCTCTGGTTCTTCATGATGAAAAATGTACTGATTGTGAAAAATCTTTGGGATTATATCAACGGTGAAGAAAGTAGGCCCGAAGTTGTGGCTATTGCTGCTCATCCTCCAGAAGAAGGTGGACAACAAGCAACTCATTCTCTTCATCTCGCTCTAGCTCAACCACTTCCCAAGAGATCAGTAGCACAAAAGGCATGGGATACACAAGATGCACAAGCTTTATCGTTGATTGCATTTGCAGTTCAGCGGTCTATCAACCCTCACATTCGGTCTGCGACTTCTTCACGCAAAGCATGGCTGACCTTAGAGCACCTGTTTGTTGGAAACAATAAGACACGCATCTCTTTCTTGAAGAAAGAGCTTGAGACAATGAAGATGGATCAGGGTGATTCTATGTAGAATCATCTAAATAAAATTCACGACTGGCGTGAGCAGCTTATGAATGTAGATGAGTATTACTCAGATGTGCAGTTGATATCTACTGCCTTGAATTCACTGCCGCCCTCGTACTTGGCCTTTCATATGGCCTTGAACCTCACCATGAGGATTACCCCACAGCCACTTACTTTCCTTCAACTACTCAATTTGCTTCTAGAGGAGTAGTAGACAAGAAAGAAGAGTGGTGTGGATGTTATAGCCTCTGAGCAAGCTTTAATGGCAAGACAAAAGGGCAAGGGCAACCAAGCAAAGAATGCTCCATAGAGCTCTGGGACTTCAAGCACTTCACCCGGCAATAAGAAACAGCGGGCACGCAAGCCAAGAAGGGCAAGTGCCACTATTGCAAGAAGCCAGGACACTACATCACTAAATATAGAAAGCGCATAGCCAAGCAGAAGGAGTCAGGGATGTTTGTTTCTGATATTCCTTTCACTGCTATTGAGTCACCATCCTTTGTTGTAGACAAGGACTATTGTTTTTATACATGCAGTTATAACTCTTCTTGGCTTGATAAGCATTTTAGCTCTACTAAGGATGCGGACACATGGTTTTTTGAGAGTGGTGTTTCCAAGCATATCACATCTCGCAAAGATTTGTTTGCTTTTGTTATTGCAGCCTCGGTTGGCAAGCGTGTATTGTGTGCTAACAATGCATCATACCCTGTTAGAGGTATTGGCGAGATTGTGTTGACAACCATTGATGGATCTATTCTCCGCTTGTAGGATACTTTATTTGTGCCCAGCATAAAGAAGAATTTGTTATCTATTTCTTCTTTACCAAAGTGTGGTTTGCAGGTCACCTTCGATCATGATAGATTCATGGTGCCAGAGAAAGGAATACATGACTTTGGTTTTGACTAGCACTCTATGTCATGGGTTATATGAACTAGATGCTTTTCCAGTTGATGAGTCGATCTATCTAACGTCCACTCTTACTCCTACAATGTCATAGGCAGAGTTATGACATGCTCCCATGGGGCATGTAAACTATGGTAGCTTGATGCTTATGCAATGTACACAGATACTTGATGGTTTACCTCTCTTGGAGATACCTCCTGACAACATATGTGAGGGATGTATTTTGGGAAAAATGCATCGTTTTTCATTTCCCCGTGCTCTTGCTTTTAGAGCAACTACAAGTCTAACTCCTAGGATATGAAACCAGCCTTCCTACTTGAATAAGGATGTAAATAACATGATTAAGCACTACTTACAACGAGCATAAAATTCACGTAAACTGAAAATGCACACTTTACCACTTTAATCTTGGACATTGGACACCCTGTTGGCCCCGAAATTGGCACCCCTTGCAATCTTTCTTTATCTTATATTGCAAATGGAAGGAGTACAACTCGGATCTTCTAATCTCCTCCCCTATTCCACGTGCCTCTTACTGTCAATACTGACCAACAAGCCTCCAAACCGATTTGCCCATTGGTTAGCTTGCGGATTGGCCTTCACCTTGCTTCTTGAAAGAAATTCAGCCCCAAATCTAATATTGGTTGATTGGCCTCCTGAAACTCCCTGAAATTCCTCAATTTCAACAACTCAAATTCAAGTCCTCGGTCCTCAATTTTGAACACGCATCCCAAGGTGGCTGTCAAAATCTAATTTTGCTGTAAATTAGGGTTTACAGCAAAGATTGACTGAAATCTCTTTCTCTGATTGCTCAAACTGCTAGAAAACACTGAGATAACTTAAGAGATGGTTGGAGGATGAGAGAGAATGATGTACAGAGAGAAATTTCAGAGTTTTATCGCAAGAAACAATGAAAAACTGTTGCTGCCTTACTTAAACAGCCATGGAAGCTATCACTTACAGCTTAGGACCACCAGACTGATTGCTATTCCATCCTATATACTACCAGAAGGACCTTGGGTTGCTATCACCTACTCCTAGAGGGCTCCAAACTGCTATCACATACTGTAGGACTAATCCCCGGTGGCTGCAAATCACATCGACAACCTCTCCTTGCTCTCTAACAGCCTCCTTCTCTCTCACAATGGCTGGAATAGACTTCCACCAGCCCCTAAAAACGTTTTTCTCATCTGCATGGGCAAGTTTTGCCAAGTGGCAGCCTTCTAATCCCATTTTTCAGCATTTTCAACTGATTTTGACAATTAATTTAATAATTAGTCTAGTGCTATAAAAAATATTTTACCACCTAATAATTAAATTGGCTAGGCTAAGTTTTCTTCCAAGTATCCCTGAGTAGCTATTGACCCTTAGCATAGTTACCTGGAACGGGGAACAGGAACGGGAGCGGGACCCCCTGGAACGGGGGGAACGTCCAAGGTGCAGGAACGGAAACGGGGTGGAACGGCACATATCTTAAGTGCCCCAAGTATGCCCTGCATGATCAAGTTGCCCCAAAGAATGTCCCTCTAATTGCCCCAATACCCCTCAATGCTCCAAATTGACCCAAATGTCCCAAAATTGACTCAATTACCCCCACAGCTCCAAATTGCTCATGAATTGCCCCAATTATTCTAGTTTCCCTTGAAATTAGACAATATAACTGGATGATTACCTTGGAATTGAAAATAGGCTGAAATTTGATTGTGATTTGCAAGAGTTCATAATGCATCAAATTTGAGCTTTGCATGGACTCCTAATTGGCTTGTGGGTTGTCTTGACACTTTGAATATTCAAAAGAGAGAGAGAGAGAGAGAGATTAGTGTGTGCACATTAGGCAATGGAGATAGGTGAAAATGTAGTAGGAGTGTGATATAAGCAAAAAGAAAAAACGTGGAAAAATGTAAATTTTCTATCAACAGGCCTGGAATGGCCGTTCCAAACAGGGAACGGCAGGGGGAACGGTAGGGAACGGCAGGGAACGGTAGGGAACGGCCCAGGGAACGGCAGGGAACGTTCCCTGGCCGTTTCACCCCCTCCAAGGATCTGGAACACGTTAAACCGTTCCTATAGGCCGGAACGGCCGTTCCCTGTTTCTATGACCCTTAGATTGGCATTAATTAATTAATGCCTAGCCTCTAATGTCACCATTCATATTAGTGACCAAAAAATTGGTCTAGGCCAAAATCTGACTTGCCTTGGGCATCAAGTGCATCCTCAAGGTCCTTGATCTCATACCATGAAATAACTACCATGTGCATCACATGTACTCAACAACCTTGCACATTTGATCAAATATTATCGACCAGATTAGAGCATCTCAAAATTTCATGTCCTCGTGACAGGATTCGCTACTTATCTTCTTGATAATTTGAAAAGGACTGCAATATCTCTAAGACAAAATATAACACTTTTCGGTAGATATTGAATCGGAGTCCTTTGGGACTTTAAGGTAAATCTACATGCCTTGCTAGTGCTCCCTAAGAGTATGATGTTGATTAGCATTAAAAATTGCATGATGCTGCACCCTTTTAATGATTTCCCTCACAATCATCAACATCTCCAACATATCATGCAAAAAGTCGACTACAGACTACATTTTTGTTATGTTCCTAGACATAACTCTTTCCTCCTTATGAATTGATGTTCGTCTCATCACATTTCTTATTCTCCCCTTTAAAGGAATCAAATTGGGATTGGAGAGGCAATGTCCTCATAGCTGCGGATACAAAAAAAAAATGGAGAGTGTGAGCTTGTCCAATTGGTGTTGCATTTCTTTAACTTGAGCTTGGAGAATCGCCACAATGGACGACTCTCCTTTGGATTTGAAGAAAGAAGAGACTTTGGGATGCTACCACACATGTATTCGAGTTTGGGAGAAGTTAGATGGACATCCTCCATGTGCTGAGGTTTGATGGGGATGGGCGCATCAAAGGGAGATACTCCACAAGAAGACATGATGAATAAGAGAATATATTGAGAGAAATTAAGTAATTTCAAAGAGCGCATAAAAAGTTGTGCACTTCAAACTTCAGAGAGAAACAATTGAGAGAAAGAAGACTATAAACAAAGTGCATTAAATGCAAATTTGTTCAATCTTTTCTTTTCTTTTTGTGAAGTTACAAGTTGGGAAGGAAATAGCTTTGATACAAATGAAATGTCCTTCCTAGGATCCAACTTACACACGAGACACGGCGCAAGGCAAACTCACCATAAAAGGGATTGGACATCAAACTCGCCTCCTAGTCATAGAGCCAAATGGACTCACCCTCGAGCTTGGGAGCTAGCAACAAAGGTTGGCATCTCATACCACCATCCCAAGACCCACACCATCCCGTTGCACAAATGTATCGGCCATTGGGCCAAGAGTCCAAAAGAGGTGATTACACAATGAATGTGCATAATAGGGGCTTGAGTTCTATTTATAGGACTCAGTTGCCCTAACCGCAAAGTGTCCTTAGTGCATTTGCACTAAGTCACTTCCATGACCATTGCGACCAATGCCACTAGCACCTATCCAGATGTCCAAGGACATAACACCTAGCATTGTACTTTAGATTTTCTATCACACCAATCTATCCACATTGATATACGTGCAATCTCTCTCTCTCTCTCTCTCTCTCTCTCTCTCTCTCTCTCTCTCTCTCTCTCTCTCTCTCTCACGAGTATGCTCTGATGTGACGGGTATGCTCTAACGTGATGGGACCTCCATAGAATGCTTCTGATGGGTATACTCTGACGGGTATGCTCTGACGTGACGGGATAGGTTGTCAAGTCTGATGCAGGACAGGTCATTAGTAATGCAAGCGTGATACAAGACAGGTCCTCAAGTTTGATACAAGCCTGAGGTCGTCAGTAATGCAGGCGTGAGCTCAATGCTGTGACGAAGGTACTGACACAGGAGCACTGAGAATGCTGTAAATGTACTAACGCAAGAGTACTAGGTGAACAGTGACGGGATGTACCTGCAATAAACAGTGGTGGGCCTTGTGAACAGTATCTACAGGGATGCGCGGTGAATGATGGGACAGTTTTGTGTCGTGACTGTGACTGTATAAGAAATCTGTTGACTCTCTCAGACTGGCGTGAATGTAGACCTGTGTGAATGTACTGAGATTGCAGATGTACTCTGTTATATTAATAAGGTAAAATACGGGAAACAGGCACGAGGGAGGACCGTCCGGGGGCCTTGGGCACTCGAAGGGGATTTAGGGGAGCCTAGAATTAAAGAGAGTCCAGGAATAGTAGCACTCACCAACAAGTGACAGCTGACAATCGGATTACGATGAGAGTTGCTAGTAATAACTAGGCAAGGCTGGGAGGAAAAAAGATCTCGTGTCCTTTGAATGTCGGACTGAATTCTCTCCTGTTCTCTTCATCTTTGGACTGAATTCTCTCCCGTTCTCTTTATCTTTTCAGTCGTTTATAACATTGGTATCAGAGCCACCATCGCATCCTGCTGGAGCCGTCAGGTCCTGATCTTGTTAGCTATTTATGAAGACTTTTCCAGGCGATTCCGAGGGTCAGATGATTAAGATGAGGGCCAGGTAATTTGACGGACACGTCATCCATCACTTGTTTAAAGACGCAGTAGGAAGACGTAGGTCGTGTGACGTCACAAAAAGTGTGACACGCTGCACGAAGACGAAAAGCGTGGAACGACTGCAGGAAGACATAACGTAAAGCGTGAGATGGTACTTCACGTGCCACACGTCACACGGTTGTCTTCGGAGAGCAGTTATACAGCGGATTCGTCACCAGCCGACTGAAGCCGGGAGTCAAATCCGTTACCAGCTGACTGAAGTCAGTCAAACCCGTCCTATACATAGAAGACATACTAGTGGTTCACGTGACAGTCCCGTTTTCTACCAAAGAACTTCATTTCCAGCATGACTAGCTTAGTTCGGAAAGATAAAAATTATTCCTCACTCTTCGGGCTTATTAATAACACCAGCAACAGTTGCCCTGTCATTATAACCAGGGAAAAACTTTACTTTGTATGCAAATTTCTTATCTTTGCTTTCCAATTCCAGTGTATTAATGGCAGAAAAAGGGAAAGAAGGAGTAATAGAAGGTTCTAGTTCTGGGGACCACCCTATGGTAGATCCCCATGAAACGGAGATGCAAGAAGAACAGTGGGAAGAATTCTTTGCCACACGAGAACAATTTGATGATCTAACTGCTCGTGTGCAGGCACACGGGTTTCAAATGGAATTTTTAACTCAAACACTCACTGAAATAAAATCTCAATTAACTTAATTACTAGAAAGGGATAAAAATAAGATAGAAACCTCAAATATCCCATCTTCATCGAAAGATTTAGATATGACTATGCGAGATCCTAAGGAACCCCACCACAAGTTGAGGGATAATCCAGTTCTAAAAGATATGAAACCCCCTCAGTTTCACGTGGAGGAAAAATATAAAAATAAAGACACTATCTTTAATTTTCTCCAAAAATGGGAAGATTTACATAAACTTAAAAATACTCCACCACATCTCCAAGCACTGGAGGCCAGTTTACCTTTGGGGCCAAAAGCATATAAATGGTGGCGAACTTTAAAGGAGGCAAATAAAATACCTAAAACTTGGGCTCAATTTTAATCCGTTTTTTTGAAAGAATTCCTTCCTGAAAATGAAATGGAAAGAAATTGGGCAAATTGGGATTATGTCAGACAAAAGGGAAGACCCCTGCTGACATAATTGGAGGAATATCGTGAGATAATCCTCAAATTGGAAGGAATAGATGAATTTCAAAAGACCAGAGGATTCATTAGGGGACTACATAAGGCCTATAAAAAGGAAGTAAAAAGGAGTTCACCTAAGACGCTGGAAGAGGCAATTAAATTTGCATTAATCAATGAAGATAGTACGCGTCCAGGTACACTCACTAGTCTCACTGATACGGAGCCCAAGTCTAAGGAATTGGAAACCTCAAAATTTGTGGGCAAATTTAATAGGAAAATGCCATTTTTCAAGGGAAAAAAACAACCTTTCGAAAAGAAACAATATGTAAGGCCAAAGTTAAGTCCAGATAACTTTGATAAGGCCAAAAAAGAAAAGTTGTGTTTCAATTGCCTATCCCCTAACCATGCTGCTTGGAATTTCCCTTAAAGTAAAAGGGGGAAGATAAAGAAAAGGATAAGGACAAGGGCAAGGGAAAGGAAAAACAAATCCATGTAGTGCAGACTTAGAATTAAAGGGACATGAAAGGTATAAATCTTTAGAGGTCTTGCACATGGATGTACAACACAAGTGTTGTATGCCAACTTCTATGTGGCAGCTTACCTTTGGGCCACATGATTTAGTTAGAGTGCATGGATTGGTAGCTGGAAAGAGAGTTACAATCATGATTGATGACTGTGCTACCCACAATTTCATAAATTATGCACTTGTCAAAAAATTGAAACTTCCCCAACAAACGAGTGAGCATCAATATATTGTTCGTATGATGCAAGGTCAAGATAATAAAATATGGGATACAATGGTATCCAATTTGGAAATTGAGATCCAAGGATATAAAGATAAACTTGATTTTCAAATTATGAACATGGAAAGAGCTGATATTGCTCTAGGGAGGGAGTGGCTATGGGGATTGGAACCATCCTTAAAACGTAGTTATCACCATAATACACTGGAATTTGAAAGGGATGGTAAGACTTTTGTTATTCAAGGTGAACATGAAGTATCTGATAATCCTTTGCTGTGTTCTATTGAAGTTCAGAAGCTAATAAAGAAGGAAGTTTGTGGGGTATATATGCTATGGTCTCTTCCTGTACATAGTACTTTTACTTTCTGTAATATAAAGCAACAATTTTCTTATGTTTGTGAGTTGAATGTAAATAATGAATTAAGTAGTTTATTAGATGAATTTAAAGATGTGTTTCGTTCTGATTTACCAAGTGGCCTTCCACCAGATAGGGGTGATATAAATCACCCAATTGACACAAATAAGGATACACACCCTATTTCTAAACCACCTTATAAGTTAAGTGAAACGTAGCACTAAGAAGTTGAAAGACAAATTAAGGATTACCTTGATAAAGGGTTTATACAACCCAGTAATTCACCTTGGGCTTCGCCAATTTTATTAGTAAAGAAAAGAGATGGTTCTATGCGACTTTGTGTTGATTATAGAGCACTTAATAAAATAACGGTGAAGAATAAATTTCCTATGTCCAGAATGGAAGATCTTTTTGATCAATTACAAAGGGCAAAATTCTTCACAAAGATAGATTTAAGATCAGGCTATCACCAAGTAAGAATTAAGGCACAAGATGTTCCTAAGACAGCATTTTGTACTAGATACGGGCATTATGATTTTTTGGTGAGCCTTTTGGCCTCACTAATGCACCAGCTACCTTTATGAAGCTAATGAATAGTGTGTTACAGCCCTATCTAGGACATTTTATAGTAGTCTTCTTCGATGATATCTTGATCTTTAGTAAATCAAGAGAAAAACATTTGAAATACTTACAATTGGTATTCCAACTGTTAAGAACACATTCCCTTTATGCGAAGAAAACTAAATGTGAATTCTTCGCATAAGAGGTCAAATATTTGGGGCATAGTATCTCGAAAGAGGGGATCAAGATGGATCCAGAAAAAATAAGGGCAATTATTGAATGGCCATCTCCAAGGAACCTGGAAGAGCTGCAGATCTTCCTAGGTTTATCTGGATTTTATCATAGATTCATTCGAGATTATGCCAAAATAGCTGTTCCAATGACAGACCAACTTAAAGGGAAAGAAAAGAGCTTTAATTGGGGAACAGAGCAAAAAGAAAGTTTTCAAAAACTTAAGGTAGCTATTGCTACAGCTCCAGTACTATCAATTGTGGATCCCAATAAACCATTTGTGATTGAAGCTGATGCCAGTGATAAGGCAATAGGCGCGGTCTTATTACAAGAAGGTCGACCAGTTGCTTTTGAAAGCAAGAAATTAGACCGTGCAAAACAGAATTATTTTGTTTATGAGAGGGAGTTGTATGCAATAGTACATGCAATGAAGAAATGGAGGCACTATCTATACGGTGCCAAACTTTTGATCTTGTCGGATCATGAAAATAGTGGCTTAATGATCAACCTGATCTACAAGGGCGTAAAGCCAGATGGGCCGAACTCCTCCAAGGGTTCGACTATGAGATAAGATATAGAAAAGGAAAGTAAAATATAGTAGCTAATGCACTCAGCAGAATGCCCAATCATAAATGAATTGAGTTTTACTCAGTTCACTTCTGACTTGCTTGAATCTTTAAAAGGGAAATGCCAGGTTGATCAGGCATATTCCAACATATGGAAAGCAATAAAAAATGGGGATCCAAATGAAAGTGCTTCTACTGAAGAAGGAATATCTAAGGATGTTCAACAAGGAAATGGAGCATCAGGGGTTGCTCAAACCAGATTCAAGTGGAAGAATTTTACCATTGATAATGGTTATTTACTCTACAAGGGTAGGATATGTGTCCCGAAAGATAAAGAAATAAGGCGCCAGATACTCTTTGAGTGTCATGATACCCCTAGCGCGGGACATCCAAGAGTTAATAAGACTTATAGTCTTATTAAAAGGCAGTTCTATTGGCCTGGAATGAATAAGGACGTCCTTGACTATGTGGTCAAATGTAATAAATGCCAGGTTAATAAAGCTAAAAGATTGAAAATGGGAGGACTTCTCCATCCACAAGAGATTCCTTCAGGAAAATGGAAGAGTATCTCCATGGATTTTATTGTTGCATTACCCAGAACACAAAGGGGGCACGACTCTGTGTGGGTAATTGTGGATAGGTTAACCAAAATGGCTAGGTTCATTTCAACTTCAACTGATGTTAAAACACCAGAATTGGCTAGATGGTTCGTAGAGAACATATACCGATTGTATAGCCTTCCGGCAAATATAGTTTCTGATCGGGATAGAAAAATTGATAGTCAATTTTGGCGTGCGGTATTTAGGAAGTTGGATACTAAACTTAGCATGAGTACGGTGGATCACCCACAAACGGATCACCCAAATCCTTGAAGATATGCTTAGGGCATATGTAAGTAAAAGGCAAACTAATTGGGAAAAGTATCTACCGATAGCAGAGTTTGAAAAATTGATAGTCAATTTTGGCGTGCGGTATTTAGGAAGTTGGATACTAAACTTAGCATGAGTACGGTGGATCACCCACAAACGGATCACCCAAATCCTTGAAGATATGCTTAGGACATATGTAAGTAAAAGGCAAACTAATTGGGAAGAGTATCTACCGATAGCAGAGTTTGCATATAATAGTGCCAAGTACTCTTCCAGTGGATATAGTCCATTTATGTTAATGTATGGGTTTCAGCCCAGAGCTTCTCATGCAGTAGGACTGCATAAGGAAAAGGTTCAAGCAGCCAAGGACTTTTTTAAGGATATGAATAGTATGTTAAAATTTGCTAAAGAAAATATTAAGAAAGCTCAAAGTCGAGCTAGAGCTTATGCGGATCCTCACCGAAGAGATGTCTCCTTTGAAGAAGGAGAATTTGTTTATCTTAAAGTGCCTGAACAAACTAAAACCATGAAAACGGGACCAGGTATTGTGGTCCTTTCACAATACTTAAAAAGGTGGGAGAAAAGGCTTACAAGCTCCAACTACCTATTGGTAGTAAAATACATCCAGTTTTTCATGTGAGTAAGTTAAGGAAAAAGCTGGGTGATTTGGATAATTTAATCTTAAATGATAACATTAAGGAGTTATTAGATTACCAATCTATCCCACATGAACCAGAAAAAATATTAAATGTTTGTAACAGACGAACAAGGAATACAATTTATCAAGAATGCTTGGTCAAGTGGAAAGATTGTTCAAAAGAAAGCTCAACATGGGAGCGAGTAAGTACCCTAAGAAAAAGGTTTCCCAATTTACAGTTAGACCTTCCAAGTATCGTTTTCAAGGACGAAACTGATTTTTAAGGGGAAGGAAATGTTATATTAAGAAGTTAAATTACGGGAAACAGGCACGAGGGATGACCGTCCGAGGGCCTTGCGCGCCCGAACCGGGTTTAGGGGAGCCTAGAATTAAAGAGAGTCCAGGAATAGTAGGACTCACCAACAAGTGACGGCTGGCAATCGGATTACGATGAGAGTTGCTAGCAATAACTAGGCAAGGCTAGGAGGAAAAAAGATCTCGTGCCCTTTGAATGTCGGACTGAATTCTCTCCCGTTCTCTTCATGTTTTCAGTCGTTTATAACATACTCAAACTGATGTGAACCTTGCCGTGCTGTGTAGACTAGAGACCTGCGTGAATTCAGACTAACGCACATTAACAGAATATGGAACACACCTACAAGCATTGGGAAGTGCACATGGTTTGGCCATCCTTAACGGGCTGCCACAGTGGCCAAGATCTAATTGTTTCACATGTTGGAATAACAAGAAAGGGTCAAGCACAGTGGACTATTTGATTGGATCACCCAACTTGCTACCTGACATAAAAAGCTTTGAAATCTCAGACAAACCAATTGGATTAGCAGCAGACCATGCTATTCTAGCTTTCACGATGCAATATGGACCTATACACGAAGCACAGCCACACATACCGAAATTACCACGCTATGATTTTGTGGAAGCGACCTCACACATATACAACACTACTGTGCGAGATGTATTGAGGGAGCTAGACACACAGGCCTCTCTGGATGAGTTTACAGGACAGTTGGCCGAGATAATACACACTTCAGCAGCCTACGCTTTCCCACACACTACACCATCAGATAAACCTCCACGAGGTAATGCCCCACAGAATGGCTGGTATGATAATGAGTGCAGAGAGACACGAGCACGTTTTCAGCGAGAGGTGGCACTTGGCATATGTACACATAAGCATGCTCGAACGCTCTTCAGACGATTGGTACGCAAAAAGAAGCGGGAATACCTGAGCAGACTAGAAACAGAAATGTATTCCATGTTCTTGAGACAGGACAGCAAGAGAGCATGGAAAAAGATGCATGAGAACCAGCCACCCTTACAGATTACTAGACCGGATGATTGGCATGGATATGCTTGCACACTCTATGATGTTCCTGGCCAAGAGCCTATGCCACTCCCCTTAACCTCAAGACCAGCATATTGCAGATTTTTCACAGAAAAAAAAGTGAGGAATGCCATATGGAAACTGAAAAATGGAAAAGCCCAAGATCATGATGGTTTAGTAGCTGAACACTTCGCGCATGCTTGTGATATCTTGGCACCAACGCTAGCTCACATCTTTAATAGGGCAGTTTGTGAGGGATTTCCAACCTATTGGTCAGACCATATTATTGTGCCGCTCTTTAAGAGTGGAGACCCCGCGCTACCTAGTAACTATCGAACTATCATGGTTGGACACATGCTGGCCAAAATATATGGCTCTATTGTGGAACAAGCATTGAGTGAATGGGCCAAGATGCATGGCCTGAGATCAAAAGGCCAGGCTGGCTTTAGGAGGGGATATACAACTCTAGACCATATCTTTACATTGAGGACAATCATCGAAGAAGGCAAGGCATTCAAGAAAAAGATCTACTGCTGTTTTGTGGACTTTCGCAAGGCCTTTGACACAGTGCCACATGCTAGACTCATGAGAAGAATGCAAAACATTGATGTGCCTGTAGAGATACAGTGGAGTATCTATGCCTTGTATGAGACAGAGACGGGCACTTTCACCGACACTATTTGGGTTGTACATAGATGAAATTTCAGAATTGTACTTATATCTGACTCACCTGAGGGACTAAATAGACACTTGGATGCATTATCAGCTTTTTGCAGAGATAGAGATCTTAAGGTGAACCTTGGGAAAACTAAAGTTATGGTACTTAACACTTCAGCTGCTTGGGTGACAAGAGCTGAGCACCAATTTACTTTTGATGGAGAGCCACTGGAGATGGTTAGGCAGTATGTCTATTTGGGGGTCACATTGAAGGGACCACAGTTCTCTTGGAGAGAGACATCAAAGGCTCGTTTCGCAAAAGCATATGCAGCCTTAGGTGCATTGGACAGGCAATGTGCTCACATACAATTTCATGAGCCGCGCACCAAATTGTGGCTTTTTGACACCCTCGTTACACCCACACTCCTATATGGGGCAGCTATTTGGGGTCCGAGTCTCTTTCACACGAGGAGACAGCCTTTGAGAGACCAGGATGGACCAGAGAAGGAATACTATGACGGGTGGGAGCATATGGAAAGACCACTAGTCATGATGATCTCACGTAATACTTTTACATTTTCATGGCTGTAATTTTGTGAGTAATTTTCATTTTCAGCTTTAAGTGTTCATTCTCTTTTATATTAAATCTCGAAAACAAGCGAATATCATAATTGTTAAGCATACTACGTTGTTCGGGGCGTTTACAGTCTCACCAAGCGTGCAAGGACAAATGGCTCTGTAACCCCACCATTGAGCATAACGCGCGAAGAAGCCGCAACACTAATGGTGTAGATCAATCGGGACATCCGAGTACCAAAACCCATAGCAGACATAAGTTTTGCAATGAAAGACCAGTCTAAATAGTCAAAAGCTTTTTCCAGATCCAATTGAATCAATACCACTTCCTAACTAGAGTGCCTTGCATAGTCAATAGCCATTTGCACATTTAAGATATTATGCAGAATGTTCCGGCCCTTAATGAAACCATATTGAAGAGGATGCACAATAGCTGGAAGGTGCTTGTGGAGCCGATTCGCTAGCACTTTGGAAAAGATTTTATACATCGAACCCATTAAAGAAATTGGTCTCCAATGTTGCAACATTGACGGCGAAGGAACCTTTGGAAGCAGTTTGATAAGGCCTTCTTTCCATGAGGAAGGCATGACCCCTGTTTCCCAAACCTGCTGAAACATAGCCGCCAATGGCTTCACCAATTTGGGTCGTGCAAGTATCTCAAGCTGGAGAGGGAAATGGTCCGACAAGGCATATTGCTGCAAGACTTTCATTTCCAGCATCTCAGGAAGAAAATCGTCATCCTGCATGATATACATTCGGTCCAACCGCGACCATGTAGTTGCATATTGTGCGGAATGAAAAGTAAACCCTGTCGAAGAAGGGTGGAGCCAAGACCAGAGATCTTGCTTAAGTACCGCAAGAGCAAAGGCATTCCACACCCGACTTTCCGGAGCATCCATCACCGAATGCCCTGAAGGGGACTAAGAAGAGTCAACACACATATTGAAATCCCCCATCAAAAAACCCCTTCTGCCAAGTGACATGGAGCTCTGCAAAGTCTTCCAAAGATCTCGTCGGGATGAAGGGTCATTCAGAGCATAGAGACCCAACCACCATAAGATCTCGCCTTCAAATAAAACTTTGATTACCACAAAGCGGCCCTGTACATCATTTTTAATAAGAATAGGCTAATATTTCTTATGGAAAATCATAAGCACGCCAGAATAGTGCATAGCATGAGTCCCTGCATAAAACAAGCGAAACCCATGGCAATCCACAACTTTTCCTACTTCACCGTGACTCTTCTGCTCAACCGCGCACAAGACATCCCACTGATTCTCATGCAAGACAATCCACATGGTATGTTGCTTATGGCGAGAACAAATGCCTCGCACATTCCATGTGGCTATCTTCATATATCTTCAGAAAGAGAATCAGGAACGAGACACCGCTTGCCTCGATTTAACCTTTTCCGCTAGAATGTCAAGGACACCTTCAACCAGAAAATCAGCTAGCACAGCAAAAGAATTCTGACGGCACGCTTTAGACGTAGATGGAATATCCATTGCCTTGGGAGTGGAACGGGGATAACGACGATCCCAAGGTGTAATCACATTAACTCTAGTATCAAACGCCAACTTAGCAGGTGGGCCCTTTGGACCGTCTATATATGCTTTCCTCGTAGACTAATTACAGGGAGCAGAAGGAACCATAGTACGTGCAGCATGCTGGGAAGAGAACATTTCTTTCTTGCGCATATACGTGCACACGGAATCTTGTGAAACATGAGGCCCAGAATCCGCCAAGCCAGCATCCAACTTTTTACCTTTTTTGGGACGTGCCTATAGCCAGTCATTGCTACGGGAATCCAAACCCAGGACCTGTTGTTTATCTTTATCCAAAACATTAGGTGGCTGGGTGGCCTCCTGTGACGGAGCATCAAGCACCATGTCATCCATAGGCAGCACAACATGCGCATCCTCTGAAGACGGTTGCCTCTCTGGACATTCGGCCATAAAATGCCCCAATTTTCCACACGAAAAACAGTGTCCTGCAAAGTTCCCCCATTTCAAGCGAAAGTGTAAAGGATGCATGCCAGAGCAATTAAGGCGAAGCCATGCAGGCCTTTTCCTGGCAGTGTCCCATAACATACACAAACGGTTTCGATTCATGGCCCTTAGGCTTGGGGGAACCAGCATCGTTCCCACAACGGCCATGGCATCCTTTAACAATGGCCAATAGACAGCCGGACAATTTTCCACTTCAACCCACACCGGGCATTCACATTGAAGCAGGCGCCGAAAGTCTGCCATAGGGCGCCATGGCACAACATGGACCAAACGACGATCAAAGAACAATGGCAGTTTGGACAAGAGCTCAGCCCGATGCTTCTCCGATTTCAGCAACACTTCATAGAAGCCTCGGGGCCCAACAAAGATCTCCTCAACACACTCCCCTTGTAGTAAATGGTGCAGCCACTGGCGAATATGGGAAAGCACTGGGATCCTGCCAGTGAAGAAGAGTATAACCGCACGGTCATAAACACCGAAAAAGAGCGCAAGACAGTTTTCGGGTCCACCGTGGCTTCCAGAACTTCTTCACTTCCCAAGTCAGAAAAAGCTTCATGATTATGCTGGACATAATCGCCAAGCAGAGTATTGGCAAACTCCAACAACTGCTCCCAGTCAATCTCCTACGAATCCACAGAATCAGAGGCAACCTGCGCATAGGAACGTTCATGAGGACCCATTGTCTCGTCGGAAGTATGCTTGGAGCGTTTGCCCGCAGGCAGAAAGTCAGAACCAGAAGGCATCTCCTCCGTGCAAGGAACCATATCCTCCGGTTCCTCTGTATCAAAATCCGGACCAAGGGCTGCCACCGTCTGGTCGATAAAGGCCATATCCAGCCCAGCCATGCTTCTCTCTCTCTCTCTCTCTCTCTCTCTCTCTCTCTCTCTCTCTCTCTCTCTCTCTGTGCCTGCTGCCTATGAGTTGCCTGCAAGTCTCACCTGACGTGACCTGTCCTTACAATCAGATTTCTCTGTCCTTGCAGATTCCTGTATGCAAGCCTTTTGACTGCAGGTCTAAGCTTGTAAGTCGGGGGGCATGTAACTGTCTGCGTTTATACCCTGCAGGAAATCGCCCAAGCGTGTGTTGAACTGAAGCAGCAAAATGTGTGCCTGACTACCTGCAGAAGGGCGCAGAGGGACTGTACTGAAGTCTGGGCTGCTCGCACAACAGGTCTGTACGTGACTGGCAGTGAGAAGACTGTTCACACAGGGGCAGGGCAAAACTCCACCTCTCTCTCTCTCTCTCTCTCTCTCTCTCTCTCTCTCTCGGCGGACACATCGAACAGCGGGCGGGTTGGATGGCGAGCAGGGTCGACGAGCAGGTCCGATGGCGTGCAGGTGCGATGGCGGACAGGTCGAACAACGGGCGGGTCGGATGGCGAGCAGGGCCAACGAGCAGGTCCGACGGCGTGCAAGTCTGCAGGCGAACAGGACTGACGGGCACCAACGGTGACCCAGACCCGTAGGTCTGATGCCCGACGGCAGGCAGGCATGATGGCGGGCAGGGCCGAGAGGTCAAACGACCGACGGCAGGGCGGCACGCGCAGGCGGCAACATCGTCCTTTCTCTCTCTCTCTCTCTCTCTCTCTCTCTCTCTCTCTCTCTCTCTCTCTCTCTCTCTCTCTTTGTGGCATGTGTATTTTTAATGCTTAGCCTTGGCATTATTAAGTTCTACACATGCGAGGTGCACATGTGAAGCGCAAGTCAATTAAGTCATGGTAACAATCTAAGTACCCTAAGTATACGTTTGAAGATAAGACTCCCAACCGACACACCGTTGCTCCTACCCTCACCATCGCAACCCGTCAAAACCCCCCGCTAACTGGCGTCACATCCCCTGTCTCTCTCGCCAACCGGCCGCCATGGCGTTTTTTGAGCCATCAACAGCTCCCGCCATTACAGTGACAGTCCTCACTCCCCCCCCCCCCTACAGCCTCCCATCCTGTCTTCCACTCGACAGCTCCCTCCCCCCCCCCCCCCCTCTGTGCCTGGCCTAGGACCGCTCGCGCCCGGATTTCCCCCCCCCCCCCGCGCATGCTCTCCCGCTTGGAGGCATGGCTAGGCGGTCACACCACCGCTCTGAAAACAGCACACCCCCCCCCCCCCCCCAAAGGTAGCACAGCAAGGTAGGTTCCCGACAAGGATGCGCAATGAAAACCTCTGGTCAGACGCCGGCGCATTCTGCGAGTGCCCCCCAATCAAACACCTTGCGCATCATCCTCTCTGAGGAACAGCTCTCAGTCGTCCACGCCACAAAGCTGGAGTTGAAAGAAACAACAATCTTCGGTCACGTCGTCGAACACTCCCCATCGAGGGCTCAGCTGCGGGATTGGCTCCACTCCACACTGCGCATTGGCACAGCGCAAATCATGGAGTCAGTCCTCATGGGCCAAGGGATTTTCATGGTTCAACTCACCTCCGCGGATGCAGCTCGTGAGTTAGTGGAGAGCTCACCCTATGCCTCTGCGAAGGGGGTCATCTACATGGTTCGCTGGTATAACGGCTTTACGGTGGAGACATTCGCGCTCCACAACAAATTTCTCAGACACCCAGTCAATTACTTTTCCCCGGACTGGCAATAGAGTACTCCCAGTTAGTGGAGGACTTTGGACGACTCTTCGGCACAGTTCTTCCTACCTCCTTCACGGAAACAGTGACAACTGCAGGAGTCCCGAAAGTACGAGTGGCTGTGAAAGACACAAAGAGTATACCCAAGTTCCTGGACATTGAGGCAAGAGGTCACTCCTTTAGGCAGCAAGTCATTGTGACTGGGCAACCAAGGCAGTGCCTGCGCTGCCACGACTTTGGACACCACGCAGTGCGTTTAGGAGCCAAGGCAGCTCCGTCGACAGGCCCGCAGGTGGATGCTGATGGCTTCACACATGTCTAGAGACGACAGAGAGGGAGACGACAGGGGGGCCACAACCAGCGCCATAGTCGCAGCCTCGACAGTAGGGTGCAGGAGGGCAAGTGAAGCCCCCTCTGCAGAGCACTCCGCAGCTCCCCCCTGCCCGTCCCGCCCGGCAAGACCGCAGTCCCCCACAGCCACAACCCACGCCACAAACTATCCCACTTGAGATCCCACAGCCCCCACACCCACCCTCCCCCACGTCCCAGCCCACCCCCCCCCCCCTCTGTTGACCCTGGCCCACAGCCCCCACCTTCCAAGGCCACCAGCCCCCCCCCCCATACCCGCCACATACCTCCCACCATCCCTCGACCCTCTTCCCCCCCACCACCTCCCTTGCTGAGCACCCCCCTCGATCCGCACCTGTTTCAAGTGATCCCCCCCAGACCCACTCCCGCTCCTCCCATAAGAGGTGATCAGCCACACACACCTACATCCTCCTTGCACCAGTAGTCTTCCCCCTTCCACACAGCCACCGGCTCATCTGCCCCTACCGCTCGTCACACCTTCCCAAGACAGGCACAGCTGTTGCCACAAGAGTTCGTCCACAGTGGCCCATGGTCCTACCTGAGAGTTGCAAAGCACAGAGTGTTCCCACTATCTCTAGAGGTGAGGATCTTCGTGGTTGGCACGTCAAGGAGGGGCAAGGTCCATCTACTAGCACCACTAGACCAAACTACTCCCATTGAATGGGAGAAGAAGGACTAGCACTGTTTGCATAGCATTGATCTGGCTCCATGATGGACATTAACTGGTAGGCTAGGGCCGAGGTCCCACACTTGAGCATTATCTTTCGATCCCCTCCACAGTAGAGGGCTCGAAGGGATGTGATCGAGTGGCCCCTAGCAAAGGCAGCCTATTTCTACCAGTGTAGGAAGTCATGACTCTCAGCATGGCTGATAGATGCATTGATAGTACCACCTGGAGCATCTATCACCCCTATGGTCCAGCCGAAGGCCACCATGGGGAACTAGAGTTCGCCTTCCAGACCTGTGGCAAAGCGTACTTGCATGCCCCATAGTTTTTCCTCCTCATTAGCAACCTCCACACCAAACAAATGTCTGTTAGATCAATCGCAGGTTTCCCCATGAGCTTACACCTTGTATGGAATGTGAATAGTCTCCACTGCACTGGGGTATGTGGTTCCAAGAAGTTGATTGTTCGGCAGGAGCTGCAGCCTGCCCTTGCCGGACGGATAGACATTTTACTTCTACAAGAGCGCAAGCTCACGCCCTCCCAAGCACAGCGGGTAGGGAAGGTACTCTCGGGAGGCTCTATTGGCCCGAGTCTTACCGCCTCTGTACAAGACCACGGGACGATAGTTGCAGGGAGGGTTCTATGGATCAGATTGGATATTGGGGACTCATGCCTTGGAGTCCTAAATGTCTATGCCCCTATGAAGGTTAGGACACGCAACAGGTTCTGGGTGGAGATCGCGGATGGACTCCCAGAAGTGGACTCCTGGATCATTGGAGGAGACTTCAATAACCTGGAGGCTTTGGAGGACCACCAGGGCAGAGGCAGAAACTACCAGGGCATGGCCGAGGAGGAGTAGGAGGCATGGGAGGTATTTCTATTACAAGTTGGTGCACACGATGCCTGGAGAGGCTCTGCCATCCACAGGAGCGATAGGTCACTCGACTTCTCTTGGGGATATTGGCAGCTAGGTGGGGTCCTACGGGAGTGGTTGGACAGGTTTTATGTGGGGCTTTGGAGCACCACCAGGGCAGAGGCAGAAACTACCAAGGCATGGCCGGGGAGGAGTAGGAGGCATGGGAGGTATTTCTATTACAAGTTGGTGCACACGATGCCTGGAGAGGCTCTGCCTTCCACAGAAGCGATAGGTCGCTCGACTTCTCTTGGGGATATAGGCAGCTAGGTGGGGTCCTACGGGAGTGGTTGGACAGGTTTTATGTGGGAGAGGGGGGAGGCTCTCATGGAGGCCAGATTGGACAGTTGGCGGACACCACGTTGTCCGATCATTTCCCGGTTCTCCTGACACTAGATCCCCCACATGTGCCCTAGACACTCGATCTTGTCGGATCCCTGACTCCATCTATAGGAGGTAGGAGGTAACGAGACAGATAGAGCACCTCTGGAGTAGGGAGTGGGGCAAGAGGGACAAGATCACAGAGGACATTGCAAAGGTCCTAGCGGAGTCGAGCAGAATTTGCTAAGAGGCAACCATACGGGCCACAAGCAGCAGAGCTAGGAGGAGCTGAGAGCACTCCGGCAAACCTTGCAGCCACGCAGAGATTACTACAAGAGGCACCAGGGGATCCCACCCTCCACGCATAGGAGGTGCGAGCGCGAGCAACCATTGCTGGCCTAGAGGACAGGCACTCAAAGTTCTCTTTCCGTACCTCAGTAGCTTTTTGGGCGCAGAAGGGGGACATGATGTGCAAGGAGTTTTTCCAGGTGCACCAGCCTCGCACCTCAGGAGAGCAGATACGCAGCCTTCGAGATCAATATGGGAGGACTCGTTCCAGCCCAGATGAGGTGATGGAGATTGCCACTAACTACTACAAGCCCCTTTTCTAGCAGAAGACAGCCCTATCTAGAGGACAGCGATGTACACAGCAAGTCTAGGATCACATCCCATCCCTCATCACAGAGGAGATGGGGCACTCCCTCCTAGCCCCCTTCATAGAGAAGGAACTAGACAAGGCTTTCCATACATAGGACGGGTAGAAATGCCCGGGAGAGGATGGCCTCTCTAAGGCCTTCTTTACTACCTACTAGGAAGTGGTGAAGGACCCCCTACCGATGGCCTTCCAGGAGATTTTCACTTCAAGAGAGATGCCAGTGAGCCCGGCAAGCCTTATTAGTCTTCTCCCCAAAGGGGGAGACCGATTGGAGCTTTCCCAATGGAGACCGATCACCTTATTGTTAGTGGCCTATAAGGCACTGGCAAAGATGATTGGTGGGCGACTACTCCCTGTACTCCCAGACATTATCCATGACACACAAACAGGATTTGTCCAACATAGGAGTATCCTAGACAATGAGGACTTTCAGCACAGGCAACCTTAGCAGAGTTGTGGACCTCCATCATCCACTCCCTCCGTGGCCGTTGAGATCAGGTGCAGGGCGAGTCCAAGGCTCGTCAGGAGCTCCGTTGTCACTTCATGCATACCTGGGGCGGCTAGGACCTGTTTTTCGTGATGCAAGCAAACAGCCCCAGATGGCGATACACCCCCCCTCCATGACTTCTTGCCCCCATCCCCCCGCCCCCCCCCCCCAGACCGCCTTGAGAGGCTTATATACATTATGTATTTGTGACTTTGCATCAGCTCCAGCCAGTCTGTTGAGCATGAGCACTCCGTTGTAATCAGTTTTTTTTTTAGTAATATGATTAACCACATTTTATTTGCAACCAATTGATAAATACCACATTGTAATATTTTGCTTGGTATGCCACAGTGCCATAAAGTGCATGTAGCCGTTGATTCTCATGACAAAGTGATTACTCTATACCATAGGGGCAAGATCCATACCCTTGATGTAAACTTAAAGGAGAATCAATCCATGTTGTATTTGCTTCTGTTGTATTAAAAGTAACGAAAAATCATCTTTATACGTACTTGGTCTTTAATGAAGATAAAGATGATAATATTGATGATAGCAATGTGAATAAGTTGGAGAGCCACCTTGTAGAGTCAGTGCAACCCGACAAGAGTGTTGGCAGATATGTCAGTTCATGTGTGAATCTATGCATGCAGAGGCTGAACACATTATTAAGATACTTCAGGCATTGTTATGGTCTTCATTTTGGTCATTTTTAGCATTTATTGCTGGTCAACCAGCATTAAATGCTGGCTGACCTGATCATATTGAGGACATATTTTTGTCCTATATATTCAGGCTCCTCCTTCTCACTCAGTCACTCATCTGCCATCACACATGTGGAGATTCCATGGAGAAAGGAGCCAGTGTCCGTGCCCATGCAGCCAATGACTCACTATTCTATGCGACTCTCTCATGTTGGATATATGGATTCCATTTCCCGAGCATACATCTAAGTTCTCATTTGTATTGTGTTCTTCAGTGTTCTTTCTTTCCCTTTCTCTTTTGTCCTGTGTTTTAGCAGTTTATTACAGCATATATTTACGCTTCCATTGCTACCTCACTTCTAACATGGTATTAGATTTCAAGTTCTATGCTCCTGTGTTTTCTTTGCTGATTTCAAGACTGTTGTGACCATTACTGATTAGGCGACTACTGCTCTAACCAAGCAACCTGTTTTTCTTGTGTTTTTGCTGACGTCAGCATCCGTACTACCTATGTGTTAGTACCAGCCTGCATTTTGGTGTTTCTGCATCTCCTCTTAGGTGGGCAACTCCATTATCAGGCCGTTTTTGCTGTTTCAAGCAGTTTTTGACTCTTTTTTCGACTCTTTCATAGCAAATTTCTTCTTGTTTTGGCCAGATTTTGGTACATACTACATGTGAACTCTCATTTTCTACAGTCTGTGCTTGTGGTTTGGCTATTTTCCCTCTCCCAATACCTTATTTTCTCTACTTCTCTTCTAAATCCTCTTCAAATGGCTCCTCCATGCACGTCCACTGATAATAAGTTATATGGACCTAATTATCTTACATGGAGTGTTGTAATGAAGACTTAGTTTATATAGAAGCTGTTATGGTACGTGGTTTGTGGAGCTATTGAACGTCCTCAGGGGCCTTCTCCTGTTCCAATTGATTTTAATGAAGATAACAATGAGGAAGTGGTGTTTACATGGGATTCCGTGCTTACTCGGTCTTGCTTCAGTGTATTTCTAAAGAATTCCTACTAGTGGTTACCTCCTGCAGGACATCTTCTGAAGTATGGACGAAGTTGTAGCTCATATATGCGCCACGTTCCACCATGAGGACAGTTACTCTTTATGGATTGCTCCAACAAATTTCGTTCGAGGCCAAAGATACTATCCAGCCTTTTCTACTTCGTGTGACCTAGATCCAAGACCAACTTCGGCAAATGCAGTCTACCCTTCCAAAGGCTCATCTAATTGGACTCCTACTCTCCAAACTCCCTCCGGTGTTTGATGGAGTGGCGAATGCTTTGAGGGTACAGACATCATCCACTCCTATCAATTTTACACATATGATCTAGTTTTACACATATGATCTCGATGCTACTTAAGCATGAGGCATCTTTGCGGTTACAGGGGCGGCCTTCGTTAGGTTCGAGTGAGGCTCTTGCAAATTCAAAGAGGGGTTCAAAGAAGAAGTTAAAGACCCTGTGTTAAGCTCACATGAGGGGACACTTGGGTGGTTTGGCCAAAGGTGGGGAATCCATGGTCGCGTATATTTCCAAGGCATTATTTGATAGGACGGTCATGTATGGTACTGAGAGACATTGGAACAAACACACAAATATGCTATGATCTTCTCTATTTTCAGGTGCTGGTACGTTCGACATCGATATTAGATTCTCTCTGAGGCACTCACGGTCTCTCCGAGGCACCTCAGTGGTGGCTTGACAACCCACTACTTTGGTATCCATGGTTCTACTTAGTGGTTCTCTCTTGTCTAGTTTATGATTCATTCTCTTTGTACCATTGTATTATATCAAATCACCCATGATCTGAGAGAGGGTGTTAGCAAAGATGTTAGTTCATGTGTGAGTCTGTGCATGCAAAGGCTAGGCACACTATTTAGGATATTTTAGCCATTTTTACGGTCTTCATTTTGGTTATATTTACCATTTATTACTGGCCAACCAACATTAAATGCTAGCCGACCTAATCATATTGAGGATATATTTTCGTCATATATATTCAGACTCCTCTTCACTCAGTCACTCATCTACCATCACACGTGTAGAGACAATGTGGAGAGAGGAGCCAGTGCCAATCCCCACGCAACCAATGACTCACTCATGTATACGATTGTCTCATGTTGGATATAGAATTTCATTTCCCAAGTATACATCTGAGTCCTAATCTGTATTGTGTTCTTCAATGTTCTTTCTTTCCCTTTCTCTTTTGTCTTGTGTTTCAACAGTTTATTACAGCATATATTTATGCTTCCATTGCTTCTTCACTTCTAACAAAGAGGAGATAATAAGTCAAGTGAATGAGCTGTTGGAAAAAGGGTTGATTCAGCCCAAGTCATCCCCCTTTTGTTCTCCAATACTTTTGGTGTAGAAAAAGGATGGCTCATGGCATATGTGCATTGACTATCGTGCATTGAATAAAATCACAATAAAGAATCGATTTCCAATTCCTCAAATCGATGATATTCTGGACAGGTCGCAGGGGGCAACCATTTTCAGCCACATTGATTTGAAAAGTGGATATCACCGGATATACATTCAACGAGAGGTCCTACAATGGCTGCAAATCAAAACAACAACATCTCCTCCCTCTCTCTTGCAAGCTGAATGCACTAAAATGCCTCTCTCTAGCCTCTGAAGACATTTGTCAGTCTTGCATGGGCATTTTTTACAAGTGGCAGCCTTTTCAAATGGTTTTTCCAGCATTGTCCATAATTAAATATTAATTTTCAGTCTTTAAATACAAAAAATATCTAATAATTATTTCGATGCCCAAAAAAATAATGTCTGGCCAATAATTAAATTGGCTAGGCAACTTTCATTTTTGAGTGTCTTTGCACCATCTTTGACCATCATATTGCCGTTCAGTACCATTAAATGCCACTTCTCTGGTGTCACCAACAACTGACACTTATGGCCAAGTGAATGACCTAGGCCAACAATTGGCACCAGATACCATCCAAGTATCTGTGTGGCATAACTTATAGCAACATTTGCCTTTAACATCCCGTGATTTCCTCAGATCCCAAGCTCATAAATTTACTCTAACCCCAATTACACCTCACATGTGCAACATTTACTTAACCATATGATTAAAGATTAATCAACATGTTAAGTGAGGTTTCAAAAATACATGTCCTCATGACAAATGACAAATAGACAGCTCTCATGTATAGGGGATCTCGAATGTGTTCAGCATGCATTCAAGATGTGGTAGTGTACTGGTCACTATAGTTTGTATGTAGATGGATGTGGTTTTTACTGTGAGTCCAAAACCATATGTTTGCATCAGTTTGATATCAATTTGACATCAATTTGTGATCAATTTTGTGACCATCATATGACCCAATTATGATCAGTTTAAGCTCAATTCTTAGTAGTATTCAGTTGGGTCTATAAACAATAGCATGTTTAATGAATGTCATTGACAGTTCAACGATGGTTTATGCTCAAATTATGCTTTGCTATGGTTGCTTGGCCAAAACACTTGAGAAACATAACAAACTTCGTTTTTACTTACAATAAAGATGATAGTGAGAATATTGATAGCATCACTAAGTTAAAGAAGGATCGCATGTCATTTCTGAAAATGTATGCTGATTGCTTCTCTCAATCACTTCCAAGGCAGCTACTACCTAAACAACCTGAAGATCAAGGCATAGATCTTATCCCTGGAAGTAGCCCACCTAATAAGCCACCTTACAGAGTAGGTGCAGCCCAACAAGAGGAGATTTATGAGTCACGTGAATGAGCTATTAGAAAAAGGGTTGATTCGGCCCATCTCATCTCCTTTTGTTCCCAGTGCTTTTGGTGTAGATTTGAAAAGAAGTTATCATCAAATATGCATTAGACAGGAGGATGTGCCTAAGATAGCTTTCAGGACATCTTTTGGGTTATATGAGTTTTGTGTCATGCATTTTGAGCTTACGAATCCTCCTCCCACTTTTAATAAAATGATGGATTGCATTTTCACATCACATAGAGGATTTGTGGACACTTTCTTTGATGGCATGATTGTCTACTCAAAGAATGAGACAGAGCATAGAAAGCACTTGGACATTGGGCTTAATGAATTGTATCAGCATAGGTTGATTATCAATGATAAGAAAAGTGAATTCTTTTTTAATGAAATCCACTGTTTAGGGCATATTGTATCAACTGATGGTATTCGTATGGACCCTGCAAAGGTTGAGGCTATATGATCACAACTACCTTTGAGAAATGTACATGACATCCATAACTTCTTGGGTCTGTATTCTTACTACATAAAGTATGTACACAAGTTTGCTGAAATTGCATCTCCATTGCATGCTTTACATGAGAAGAATATGCCATTTAGAAGGATAGCAGGGGAAATTTCAACATTTGAAAAGTTAAAGGAAAAGGTGACTTCACATCTTGTGCTTGTGTTGCCCAATCTAAGAAAGTTACTCTTCATTCAGTGTGATACATGTGGTAATAACATTGGGGCTACTCTTATACAGGATAGCCGTGTTGCGGCTTATGAGAGCCGAATTCTCCACAATGCAAAAAATAATTTGCAGGTCTATGAGAAGGAACTCTTCATTGTAATTCATGTACTATCTACATGGAAACATTATTTGTTGGGGGCTGATTTTACAGTGCAAACAAACCATCATACTTTGAGGTACTTTCTAATGTAAACAAAGTTGTAAGAGAAACATATAAGATGCGCAAATTTTCTCTCTATGTTTCATTTTCAAATTATACATATTGTGGCTGTTGCACTGTCACATAAGCCAAATTTCAGCCGTCAACATGGTTTACCACACAAAGTTGGATGCCATGAAAGAGCGATATGTTGCTGATTTGAACTTTGCTAATGTTTATGATCAACCGGGCAATGGCCAAAGGCATGAGTACTTTCTACTAAGAGATGGATTTTTTATGATGCATTGACAACTGTGTGTTAGGAGGCAATTGAGGCCTAGAGTTATCACAGAAATTCATGCTCCTTATGCAAGACAAAGAGGTATCCATGCCACATTCAAGTTAGTGGAGCATTTCTTTTGTTGGCAAACTTAAAGGCATGATGTAGAGTACTTTGTCAAGATATGCATTGTATATTAGAAAATAAAACATGATAGACAAAATATGCTGGGCTTATTGCAACCCTTGCCTATTCCTGATAGGCCTTGGCCAACAAGGAGGGTTTATTGCCATACCTTGAAAACCTAAGAACCCAACTCCAAGGACCTAGTCGTTTCTTTTCCAACAAAGGGTTGTCCATCAAAGGCTCTATGGTTGTGAAACTCAATAAACTAGACAGATTGTCAAGTAAGTCGCAACCGTCGAGGGCTGCACAAGACAAAGAGACCCCAAATTGAGTCCAAGATACAGTCCATTAGACATATGGATTTAGGGCAGTTGTGAATTGCCAAGAAAGCAAATTGAACCTACCAAGTTTAGGACGACAGGACTGTCCAAGAACTATTTGACTATAGTATAGGGAAACCTAAGGTAGTGATAATTTGGGATCAATAGGGTACAAGCCCTAACCAAGGGGGAGAGCAAACTTTAGGGTAGTTCATTCATGCTAAGCGTATTGCTTGGAACTGTTGAAATAGTTTTAACGAAGGTTGATCTTGTAAATCATGGATTGTTGACCCAAGTTATGCTTGGTTTTTTGAAAAGGTTGTAAATTCCTTGAGCAAGTGTTTTGATACATCCAAGTTAAATTCTAGTTGTGAATGCAATGGGATTGCCATGCCTTGAAGCAAGAGGTTGTGCATTCAACCGTTTGTTAATGTGGTTTTGGATGTTAACCCAAGTGGGGTGTGATAGACTGCATGGCCGGGTCTGAGATGACTGATTGCCATGGAAACAAAAGGGATGTTTTCCCTAGTAATTGTTTTTAAGCTGGTTGCTTCAGCTGTGGTTGATTTCCTAAAGGGATAATTAAGGAAGGATAGCGCTAACTACCCCCCGCGAACCGCCAAACCCTAACCAAGGGGTTTGTGAATCCGCGTCGAAAATGTGGACCGAACCCACTGCAAGAGGTTCCTCCGTGAAAATTACTTGGCGTAGAAGGACGCTTGGGTGCCAGTGGGGGCTATGGCCGTAAATCCCAATGCCTCCGGGCCCTACACAAGCGTTCTACGTGACTCGAGATGGGATCTCGAGGCCTTGATACTAGTTACAAGGCAAAATCTTGGTAGGATAAACCTTCGGGGTTTGTTGACAGGAGACGGAAGGATTTTTCTGTGGAGGCACAAAGGAACGCTTAATTCTCCTGTATGGGCGGGAGACAAACATTAATCTGAAGATAAGTAAAGGAAGTGTTTGATCTTGTTTTATCTTGCTTTCGTGTCAGTGCCCTTAATTACGTAAAGGAACATGTGATTAACGGGTTAATTAAGGAAGCTACTTTTATGTCTCAAACATAATGTGGTAGATAATTAGATAACTGAAATAACCCCGGAGAGAAGCGTGGTGGATGTGACCAATGGGTCTATCCTACAGAAGGGTGGTCTCGGTTAGCCGAGAGCTTTCCTCAAAGGAAATATTAACGAGAAATGTTGGGAAAAACTCGATCTATGACCTTAGACAATGTTGGCTAGCAACTCGGACTTCAGGTAGATCCTAGTGGGAACAGTCGGATATGTTCCGTTGTGGGGCAAACTCGAGAGACCCTAGTTGGTAAACTCTGTGTCATTCCTTGGGAGTGCGGGGCAGTATCTTCTTACGCTAAGGGCTGTGCTACATCATCAAACCAAAACTTCTTACGCTAAGGGTTGTGCTACATCATCAGAGTTGCACAGCGGATACATGGTGGGTCTTCATCCACAGGTCATAAGCCCCACTAGTGCTTGTTCTCCCCAGTTTCTTCTCGAGATGAGGACATATGGATTCCTCTCAGGGGGAGAGGATGTAATGTTTCCCCTGTGACCCCCGTGCCCTCCCCCATGAGAAACCCCCCTTAGATTATTAAATTTTTTTTAAAACTTTTTTAACCTCTCCCCCTGCCATGTGCATGGAGAGAAAGAGAGAGAGAGAGAAAGAGAGGGAGTTAAGTGAGAGAAGCGGGGGCATGCACTCCCCGCATATGGCGGCGGACAGGAGCTTCCTCCCCCCCACCCACCTTATAAAGTTTCCTCCCCCTCCCTCGATGACAAGTAGCCCCCCTACTGGCCATGACACACAGCACCTTCCCTCTGCTATTCTGCACTACGCCCCTCCACTCCGTTGCAACATAGGCCCCCCCCTCCCCAGCGATAGACGATGCACCCCCCCTTTTGACGTCTAGATCGGGAGCCCTCTTCCACTCTAGCACCGTGTACGCAACGGAGGAAGAGAGAGACAAGCCAAAGATGAAGGGTAGTGTTTACTAAAATGTGTAACGGACTCGAAGGCTCCCTCTGTAAAAGCTCCGCATATCTACAAATGATAGAACGTGATAGGAACCAAGGCCTTGGACTTTAAGCTTTTATTTATGGCCTTTGATCAAATATAGCAATAGGAGGTCACCTTTCTTGAAGGATCATTGCTTAACAAGTACGTATCAAACTAGGACTTTTGTTTGTCTATTTTAGCAAGGAGGATATTCAAGTTACATTGCATACATTAGGAATGGAAAGCTAAGGGTGCACTAGGGGTTGCAATGACAGAAAAGGAAGGTATCACAATTGCATTAGGAAGATATAAGGCAATCATAATTTATATTTCATTGAGAGTTAAATGAATCATAGCCCTTTGATTAACATGCATTGAGTACGAATGTTTATTGCATTCATGGCTTAGGCGGAAGGAAAGAAAAAGATAAAGAGTAAAAATCATGCAAAGTATCACACTCAAAGATACAAGGTTAGAAGATGTTGCATTTACTTAAAGTTGATGTCCAACTGATGACCAACAACGAGGGTTTATTGCCGTACCTTCAAAACCTAAGAACCCAACTCCAAGGACTTAGACGTTTCTTTTCCAACAAAGGGTTGTCCATTAAAAGCTCTATGGTTGTGAAACTCAAGAAACTAGACAGATTCTCAAGTATGTCGCAACCGTCGAGGGCCGCACAAGACAAAGGGACCCTAGATTGAGTCCAAGATACAGTCCATTAGACCTATGTATTTAGGGCAGTTGTGAATTGCCAAGAAAGCAAATTGACCTACCAAGTTTAGGACAACGGGACTGTCCCGGAACTATTTGACTATAGTATAGGAAATCCTAAGATAGTAATAATTTGGAGTCAACAGGGTACAAGCCCCAACCCAAGGGGGAGAGCGAACTTTAGGGTAGTTGATTCATGCTAAGAGTGTTGCTTGGAACTGTTAAAATAGTTTTAATGAAGCTTGATCTTGTTAAAGATGGATTGTTGACCCAAGTTATGCTTGGTTGTTTGAAAAGGTTGTAAATTCCTTGAGCAAGTGTTTTGATACATCCAAGTTAAATTCTAGTTGTACATCAATGGGATTGCGATGCCTTGAAGCAAGAGGTTGTGCATTCAACCGTTTGTTAATGTGGTTTTGGATATTAACCCAAGTGGGGTGTGATTGACTACAAGGCCGGGTTTAAGATGACTGATTGATATGGAAACAAAAGGGATGTTTTCCCTAGTAATTGTTTTTAAGCTGGTTGCTTCGCTGTGGTTGATTTCCTAAAGGGATAATTAATGAAGGATGGCGCTAGCTACCCCCCGTGAACCGCCAAACCCTAACCAGGGGGTTTGTGAATCCGCGCCGGGAATGTCGACCGAACCCGCCGCAAGAGGTCTCTCTGTGGAAATTACTTGGCGTAGGAGGACGCATGGGTGCCAGTGGGGGCTCTAGCCGTAAATCCCAATGTCTTCGCGCCCTACAGAAGTGTTCTACGTAACTCCAGATGGGATCTCGAGGACTTCATACTAGTTACAAGGCGGAATCTTCGTAGGATAAACCTTTGGGGTTTGTTGCCAGGAAACGGAAGGATTTTTCTACGGAGGCAGAAAGGAACCCTTAATTCTCTTGTATGGGCGGGAGACAAACATTAATCTAAAGATAGGTTAAAGAAAAGTTTGATCTTGTTTTATCTTGCTTTCGTGTAAGTGCCCTAAATTAGGTAAAGGAACCTGTGATTAACAGGTTAATTAAGGAAGTTGCTTTTATGTGTCAAACATAATGTGGTAGCTAATTAGATAACTAAAACAACCCCCGAGGGAAGCGTGGTGGATGTGACCAATGGGTCTCTCCTACGGAAGGGTGGTCTCGATTAGCCAAGAGCTTTCCTCAAAGGAAATGTTAACGAGAAATGTTAGGAAAAAGTCGATCTATGACCTTAGACAATGTTGGCTAGGAACTCGAACTTCAAGTCGATCCTAGTGGGAACGGCCGGATAAGTTCCGTTGCAGGGCAAACTCGAGAGACCCTAGTTGGCAAACCCCGTGTCATTCCTTGGGAGTGCCGGGTGGCGTCTTCTAGATATCTCTCTCAATGGACTGCTAAGACGTGTCTCGCGATTCGAGGAGCGGGCACGTTACAGTTGGTATCAGAGCAAAACTGCTTACGCTAAGCGATGTACTACATAATCAGAGTTGCGCAGCGGTTGCATGGTGGGTCTTAACCCACAGGTCATAAGCCCCACTAGTGCTTGTCCTTCCCAGTTTCATCTCGAGATGAGGACATATGGATTCCTCTAAGGGGGAGAGGATGTAATGTTTCCCCCGTGACCCCCATGCCCACCCCCATGAGAAACCCCCCCTTATATTATTAAAATTTTTTGAAATCTTCTTTAACCTCTCCCCCTACCATGTGCATGGCGGGGGAGAGAGAGAGAGAGAGAGAGAGAGAGAGAGAGGGAGGGAGGGAGTTAAGGAACAGAAGGTGGGGCATGCAGCCCCCTCAGATGGCGGCGGACAGGAGCTTCCTTCCCCCCCTCCCACCTTATAAAGTTTCCTCCCCTGCCCTCGACGACAGGCAGCCCCCCCTGTTGGCCATGACACCCAAGACCTTCCCCCGGCTATTCTGCACTGCGCCCCTCCCCTCCGTTGCAGCATAAGCCCCCCCCTCCCCAGCGACAGACGATGCACCCCGCCTTTTGACGTCTAGATCGGGAGCCCTTCCCCCGCCGTGTGCCCAATAAGAAGGAAGAGAGGGAAAAGAAGAGGAAGAGGAGTGAGAGAGAAGGAGAAGAAGAAGAGGAAGAAGAGGAAGAGAGAGAATAGAAGGAGAGAAGAAAAGAAGAGAGGGAGAGGGAGAGAAGAAGAGAAGAAGAAGAAGAAGAGGGAGAGAGAGAAAGAGAAAAAGAAGAGGAAGAAGAGGGAGAGAGAGAATAGGAGGAGGAGCGAAGAAAAGAAGAGAAGGAGAGAGAGAGAAGAAGAGAAGAAGTAGAATAAGAAGAGGAGAGGGAGAGAAGAAGAAAAGAGGTACAAGAAGAAGAAAAGAGGGAAGGAGAGGAAGAGGAGAGAGAGAGAGAAGAAGAGAAGGAGAGGGAGAAGAAGAGAAGCAGAGGGGTGTCCCTCTTCCACTCTAGCACCTTGTATGCAACGGAGGAAGAGAGAGACAAGCCAAAGATGAAGGGTAGTGTTTACTAAAGTGTGTAACGGACTCGAAGGCTCCCTCTGTAAAAAGCTCCGCATATCTACAAATGATAGAACGTGATAGGAGCCAAGGCCTTGGAGTTTAAGTTTTTATTTATGGCCTTTGATCAAATATAGCAATAGGAGGTCACCTTTCTTGAAGGATCATTGCTTAACAAGTACGTATCAAACTAGGACTTTTGTCTGTCTATTTTAGCAAGGAGGATATTCAAGTTACATTGCATACATTGGGAATGGAAAGATAAGGGTGCACTAGGGGTTGCAATGAACACAAAAGGAAGGTATCACAATTGCATTAGGAAGATATAAGGCAATCATAATTTATATTTCATTGAGAGTTAAATGAATCATAGCCCTTTGATTAACATACATTGCGTACGAATGTTTATTGCATTCATGGCTTAGGCGGAAGGAAAGAAAAAGATAAAGAGTAAAAATCCTGCAAAGTATCACACTCAAAGATACAAGGTCAGAAGATGTTGCATTTACTTAGAGTTGATGTCCAACTGATGACCAACAAGGAGGGTTTATTGCTGTACCTTCAAAACCTAAGAACCCAACTCCAAGGACTTAGACGTTTCTTTTTCAACAAAGGGTTGTCCATCAAAGGCTCTATGGTTGTGAAACTCGATAAACTAGACAGATTGTCAAGTAAGTCGCAACCGTCGAGGGCCGCACAAGACAAATGGACCTTAGATTGAGTCCAAGATACAGTTTATTAGACCTATGGATTTAGGGCAATTGTGAATTGCCAAGAAAGCAAATTGACCTACCAAGTTTAGGAGGACGGGACTGTCCAAGAACTATTTGACTCGTATAGGGAAACCTAAGGTAGTGATAATTTGGGGTCAACAGGGTACAAGCCCTAACCCAAGGGGGAGAGCAAACTTTAGGGTAGTTGATTCATGCTAAGCGTCTTGCTTGGAACTGTTGAAATAGTTTTAACGAAGGTTGATCTTGTTAAAGATGGATTGTTGACCCAAGTTATGCTTGGTTGTTTGAAAAGGTTGTAAATTCCTTGAGCAAGTGTTTTGATACATCCAAGTCAAATTCTAGTTGTGCATGTAATATTATTGCGATGCCTTGAAGCAAGAGGTTGTGCATTCAACCATTTGTTAATGTGGTTTTGGATATTAACCCAAGTGGGCTGTGATTGACTGCATGGCCGGGTCTGAGATGACTAATTGCCATGGAAACAAAGGGGACGTTTTCCCTAGTAATTGTTTTTAAGCTGGTTGCTTCAGCTATGGTTGATTTCCTAAAGGGATAATTGAGGAAGGATGGCGCTAGCTACCCCCCGCGAACCGCCAAACCCTAATGAGATATGTCTTCGGGAAAGACAGAGAGAAAACGATGAAAGCCCTAAGCACGAGAGAGTTTCTTCTCCTCCCAACCACGCCTAGATAAGTGCTGGCACCTCTCACACGTATTCCTCTGCCAGCCGTCCACTTTTCTTGAGCCCTACTATTCTTGGACTCTCTTACTCTCTAGGCTCCCCTTAACCCCGTTCGGGCGCCCAAGAGCCCGGACGGTCATTCTCGTGCATGTTTCCCTAGATTTACCTTAATGTCACATTAAATGCCACTTTAATGTCACATTCCATATTTATGACCTTAACGTGACATTAAATGTCACTTTTAATGTCACATTTCCTTCCCCTTAAGAATCGGTTTCGTCCTCAAAAACGATACTTGGAAGGTCTAACTGTAAATCGGGAAACCTTTTCTTTAAAGTACTTACTCGCTCCCATGTTGAGCTTTCTTTTGAACAATCTTTCCACTTAACCAAACATTCCTGATAAATAGTATTCCTTGTTCGTCTATTACGAACATTTAATATTTTTTCCGGTTCATGTGGATTAGATTGGTCATAGAATAGCTCCTTAATATCATCATTTAAGATTAGATTATCCAAATCACCCAGCTTCTTCCTTAATTTACTTACATGAAAAACTGGATGTATTTTACTACCAACAGGTAGTTGGAGCTTGTAAGCCAATTCTCCCACCCTTTTAAGTATTATGAAAGGACCACAATACCTTGGTGAAAGCTTTGGACATTGTCCCTTTTTCATAGTTTTAGTTTGTTCAGGCACCTTAAGATAGACCAATTCTCCTTCTTGAAAGGAGATGTCTCTTCCGTGAGGATCTGCATATGCTCTAGCTCGATTTTGAGCTTTTTTAATATTTTCTTGCACAAATTTTAACATACTATTCATATATTCCAAAAAGTCTTTAGCTGCCTGAACCTTTTCTTTATGCAGTCCTACTGCAAAAGGAGCTCTGGGCTGAAACCCATACATTAACATAAATGGACTATATCCAGTGGAAGAGTGCTTGGCACTGTTATATGCAAACTCTGCTATCGGTAAATACTCTTTCCAATTAGTTTGCCTTTTACTTACATATGCCCTAAGCATATCTTCAAGAATTGTGGTTAACCCTTTCAGTTGCCCATCTGTTTGCGGATGATCCGCCGTACTCATGCTAAGTTTAGTATCCAATTTCCTAAATACTGCACGCCAAAAATGGCTATCAAATTTTCTATCCCGATCAGAAACTATATTTGCCGGAAAGCCATACAATCGGTATATGTTCTCTACGAACAATCTAGCCAATTCTGGTGTTTTAACATCAGTTGAAGCTGGAATGAACCTAGCCATTTTGGTTAACCTATCCACAATCGCCCACACAGAGTCATGCGCCCTCTGTGTTCTGGGTAATGCAACAATAAAGTCCATGGAGATACTCTCCCATTTTCCCGAAGGAATTTCTAATGGATGGAGAAGTCCTCCCATTTTTAATCTTTCAGCTTTATTAACCTGGCATTTATTACATTTGACCACATAGTCAAGGACATCCTTATTCATTCCAGGCCAATAGAACTGCCTTTTAATAAGACTATAAGTCTTATTAACTCCTGGATGTCCCGCGCTAGGGGTATCATGACACTCAAAGAGTATCTGGCGCCTTATTTCTGTATCTTTCGGGACACATACCCTACCCTTGTAGAGTAAATAACCATTATCAATGGTAAAATTCTTCCACTTGAATCCAGTTTGAGCAACCCGTGATGCTCCATTTCCTTGTTGAACATCCTCAGATATTCCTTCCTCAGTAGAAGCACTTTCATTTGGATCCCCATTGTTTATTGCTTCCCATATGTTGGAATATGCCGGATCAACCTGGCATTTCCCTTTTAAAGATTCAAGCAAGTTGGAAGTGAACTAAGTAAAACTCAATTCATTAATAATGGGCATTCTACTGAGTGCATCAGCTACTATATTATACTTTCCTTTTCTATATCTTATCTCATAGTCGAACTCTTGAAGGAGTTCCGCCCATCTGGCTTTACGCCCGTGTAAATCCGGTAAATCATTAAGCCACTTAATGCTTTCATGATCCGATAAAATCAAAAGTTTGGCACCATACAAATAGTGCCTCCATTTCTTCATTACATGTACTATTGCATACAGCTCCCTCTCATAAACAGAATAATTCTGTTTTGCACGGTCTAATTTCTTGCTTTCAAAAGCAACTGGTCGACCTTCTTGTAATAAGACCGCGTCTATTGCCTTATCACTGGCATCAGCTTCAACCACAAATGGTTTATTGGGATCCACTATTAATAGTACTGGAGCTGTAGCAATAGCTACCTTAAGTTTTTGAAAACTTTCATTTTGATCTGTTCCCCAATTAAAACTTTTCCCTTTCCCTTTAAGTTGGTCTGTCATTGGAACAGCTATTTTGGCATAATCTCGAATGAATCTACGATAAAATCCAGATAAGCCTAGGAAGATCTGCAGCTCTTTCAGGTTCCTTGGAGGTGGCCATTCAATAATTGCCCTTACTTTTTCTGGATCCATGTTGATTCCCTCTTTCGAGATAATATGCCCCAAATATTTGACCTCTTGTGCAAAGAATTCACATTTAGTTTTCTTCGCATAAAGGGAATGTATTCTTAACAGTTGGAATACTAATTGTAAGTGTTCCAAATGTTCTTCTCTTGATTTACTAAAGATCAAGATATCATCCAAGAAGACTACTACAAAATGTCCTAGATAGGGCCATAAAACACTATTCATCAGCTTCATAAAGGTAGCTGGTGCATTAGTGAGGCCAAAAGGCATCACCAAAAAATCATAATGCCCGTATCTAGTACGAAATGCTGTCTTGGAAACATCTTGTGCCTTAATTCTTACTTGGTGATAACCTGATCTTAAATCTATCTGTGTGAAGAATTTTGCCCCTTGTAATTGATCAAAAAGATCTTCCATTCTGGGCATAGGAAATTTATTCTTCACCGTTATTTTATTAAGTGCTCTATAGTCAACACAAAGTCGCATAGAACCATCTTTTTTCTTTACCAATAAAATTGGTGAAGCCCAAGGTGAATTACTGGGTTGAATAAACCCTTTATCCAGGTAATCCTTAATTTCTCTTTCAACTTCTTGATGCTGTGTTTCACTTAACCTATACAGTGGTTTTGAAATAGGGTGTGTGTCCTTATTTATATCAATTGGGTGATTTATTAAGTGCTCTATAGTCAACACAAAGTCGCATAGAACCATCTTTTTTCTTTACCAATAAAATTGGTGAAGCCCAAGGTGAATTACTGGATTGAATAAACCCTTTATCCAGGTAATCCTTAATTTGTCTTTCAACTTCTTGATGTTGTGTTTCACTTAACCTATACGGTGGTTTTGAAATAGGGTGTGTGTCCTTATTTATATCAATTGGGTGATTTATATCACCCCTATCTGGTGGAAGACCACTTGGTAAATCAGAAGAAAACACAACTTTAAAATTCTCTAACAAACTACTCAATTCATTATTAACATTCAACTCACAAACATAAGAAAATTATTGCTTTATATTACAGAAAGTAAAAGTATTATGTACAGGAAGAGACCATAGCATATATACCCCACAAACTTCCTTCTTTATCAGCTTCTGAACTTCAATAGAACACAGCAAAGGATTATCAGATACTTCATGTTCACCTTGAATAACAAAAGTCTTACCATCCCTTTCAAATTCCAGTGTATTATGGTGATAACTACGTTTCAAGGATGGTTCCAATCCCCATAGCCACTCCTTCCCTAGAGCAATATCAGCTCTTTCCATGTTCATAATTTGAAAATCAAGTTTATCTTTATATCCTTGAATCTCAATTTCCAAATTGGATACCATTGTATCCCATATTTTATTGTCTTGGCCTTGCATCATACGAACAACATATTGATGCCCACTGTTTTGTTGGGGAAGTTTCAATTTTTTTACAAGTGCATAATTTATAAAATTATGTGTGGCAGAGTCATCAATCATGACTCTAACCCTTTTTCCAGCTATCAATCCATGTACTCTAAGTAAATCATGTGGCCCAAAAGTAGGCTGCCACATAGAAGTTGACATACAACACTTATGTTGTACATCCATGTTCAAGACCTCTAAAGATTTGTACTTTTCATGGCCCTTTAATTCTAAGGTCTGCACTACATGGATTTGTTTTTCTTTTCCCTTGCCCTTGTCCTTATCCTTTCCTTTGTCTTCCCCCTTTTTCTTTTGAGGGCAATTCCAAGCAGCATGGTTAGGGGATAGGCAATTGAAACACAACTTTTCTTTTTTGGCCTTATCAAAGTCATCAGGACTTAACTTTGGCCTCATATATGGTTTCTTTTCAAAAGGTTGTTTTTTACCCTTTAAAAATGGCATTTTCCTTTTAAATTTGCCCACAAATTTTGAGGTTTCCAATTCCTTAGACTTGGGCTCCGTATCAGTGAGACTAGTGAGTGTACCTAGACGCATACTATCTTCATGAATTAATGCAAATTTAATTGCCTCTTCCAGCGTCTTAGGTAAACTCCGTTTTACTTCCTTTTTACAGGCTTCATCTAGTCCCCTAATGAATCCTCTTGTTTTTTGGAATTCATCTATTCCTTCCAATTTGAGGATTATCTCACGATATTCCTCCAGATATGTCAGTAGGGGTCGTCCCTTTTGTCTGACATAATCCCAATCTTCCCAATTTCTTTCCATTTCATTTTCAGGAAGAAATTCTTTCAAAAAGACAGATTCAAATTGAGCCCAAGTTTCAGGTATTTTATTCGCCTCCTTTAAAGTTCGCCACCACTTATATGCTTTGGGCCCCAAAGTTAAACTAGCCTCCAGTGCTTGGAGATGTGGTGGGGTATTTTTTAATTTATGTAAATCTTCCCATTTTTGGAGGAAATTAAAGATTGTGTCTTTATTCCTATCTTTTTCCTCCCCGTAAAATTGAGGTGGTTTCATATCCTTTAGAACTGGATTATCCCTCAATTTATGGTAAGGTTGGGGTTCCTTAGGATCTCACATAGTCACATCTAAATCTTTCGATGAAGATGGGACATCCGAGGTTTCTATCTTATTTTTATCTCTTTCCAACAATAAAGTTAATTGAGATTTTATTTCAGTGAGTGTTTGAGTTAAAAATTCCATTTGAACCCCCTGAGCTTGCACACGTGCAGTAAGATCATCAAATTGCTCTCGTGTAGCAAAAAATTCTTCCCACTGTTCTTCTTGCATTTCTGGTTCCTGGGGATCTACCATAGGGTGGTCCCCAGAACTAGAACCTTCCATTACTTTCTCTTTCCCTCTTTCTGCCATTAATACACTGGAATTGGAAAGCAAAGATAAGAAATTTGCATACAAAGTAAGGTACTTCCCTGATTTTAATGGCAGGCAGTGGCTGCTGATTTGGAAAGAAACTCGAAGAGTAAGAAACAGATTTTATCTTCCCGGACAAAGTCGGTCACGCCAAAAATGGAGCTTCTTTGCAGAACGACTAGTATTCAGCTCCCTTCTTTAATAATCACGCAGACCATCAATGTCCTTTTCCTGAATTTACTTTCTGCTGAACCTGTACTTGTAATATAAATACAGTCGAGGCTGAAAAGAATAAGTCCGAACACGCAGTCGACAAATCCAACATGTATCAGAAAAGAATTTCAACTTCAGCCCGTGAAAAGGAGAAGAATGCATGTCTTGTTGGTGTGTTCATGGAGGAGCATTCACAGACAGGCGTGGGCAAGATTCGATGGCCCACGATCAGTTTACGCGTTTCTTTTAAACAGGCGTAAAAAGAATGGCTGCCCTTTCGATACGTTTCGTGACCACAATTACACGTCACGTTAAGTTTTTCGTGACATGTCACGTTACGTCTGACCAGTGGCTTACGGATCGTTACGGGTCCGTCGACTATTGTCGACTAAATTAATAGCGGGCACTTGACGTTTGACCACGACTTTACGGGTCCGTCGACTGTCGACTGAACAGATCGTGGAGCACTTGTCTGTCGACTGTCGACTGAGCAGATCGTGGAGCACTTGTCCGTCGCTACCCTTTCGTTGAAGATCTCCAGGAATCCTCACGGCTCTGATACCAATGAAATATGTCTTCAGGAAAGACAGAGAGAAAACGATGAAAGCCCTAAGCACGAGAGAGTTTCTTCTCCTCCCAACCACGCCTAGATAAGTGCTGGCACCTCTCACACGTATTCCTCTGCCAGCCGTCCACTTTTCTTGAGTCCTACTATTCTTGGACTCTCTTACTCTCTAGGCTCCCCTTAACCCCGTTCGGACGCCCAAGAGCCGGACGGTCATTCTCGTGCATGTTCCCCTAGATTTACCTTAATGTCACATTAAATGTCACTTTAATGTCACATTAAATGTCACTTTAATGTCACATTCCATATTTATGACCTTAACGTGACATTAAATATCACTTTTAATGTCACATCTAACCAAGGGGTTTGTGAATCCGCGCCGGGAATGTGGACCAAACACGCCGCAAGAGGTCTCTCCGTGAAAATTACTTGGTGTAGGAGGATGCTTGGGTGCCAATGGGGGCTCTGGCTGTAAATCCCAATGCCTCCGGGCCCTACACAAGTAACTACGGGACTCAAGATGGGATCTCGAGGCCTTGATACTAGTTACAAGGCGGAATCTTGGTAGGATAAACCTTCGGGGTTCGTTGCCGGGAGACGGAAGGATTTTTCTGCGGAGGCAGAAATGAACACTTAATTCTCCTGTGTGAGCAGGAGACACACATTAATCTGAATATAACTTAAGGAAGTGTTTGATCTTATTTTATCTTGCTTTCGTGTAAATGCCCTAAATTACGTAAAGGAACCTGTGATTTTATGTGTCAAACATAATGTGGTAGGTAATTAGATAACTAAAACAACCCCCGAGGGAAGCGTGGTGGATGTGACCAATGGGTCTATCCTACGGAAGGGTGGTCTCGATTAGCCGAGAGCTTTCCTCAAAAGAAATGTTAACGAGAAATGTTAGGAAAAAGTCGATCTATGACCTTAGGCAATGTTGGCTAGGAACTCGGACTTCAGGTCCATCCTAGTGGGAACGGCTGGATAAGTTCCGTTTCGGGGCAAACTCGAGAGACCCTAGTTGGCAGACCCCGTGTCATTCCTTGGGAGTGCCGGGCGACGTCTTCTAGATATATCTCTCGATGGACTGCTAAGATGTGTCCCACGATTTGAGGAGCGGGCACATTACAGTTGATATCAGAGCAAAACTGCTTACGCTAAGCGCTATACTACATAATCAGAGTTGCGCAGCAGTTGCATGGTGGGTCTTAACCCACAGGTCATAAGCCCCACTAGTGCTTGTCCTCCCCAGTTTCTTCTCGAGATGAGGACATATAGATTCCTCTAAGGAGGAGAGGATGTAATGTTTCCCCCGTAACCCCCGTGCCCTCCCCCATGAGAAACCCCCCTTAGATTATTAAAATTTTTTGAAATTTTTTTTAACCTCTCCCCCTGCCATGTACATGGTAGGGAGCGAGAGAGAGAGAGAGAGAGAGAGAGAGAGAGAGAGAGTTAAGTGAGAGAAGGTGGGGCATGCAACCCCCTCAGATGGCGGCGGACAGGAGCTTCCTTCCTGCCCTCCCACCTTATAAAGTTTCCTCCCCCTCCCTCGACGACAAGCAGCCCCCGTGCTGGCCATGACACACAAGACCTTCCCCCTGTTGTTCTGCACTGCGCCCCTCCCCTCCGTTGCAGCACAAGCCCCCCCCCAACCCAGCGACAGACGATGCGCCCCCCCTTTTGACGTCTAGATCGGGAGCCCTTTCCCCGCCGTGTGCCCAATAAGAAGGAAGAGAGGGGAAAAAAGAGGAAGAGGTGTGAGAGAGAAGAATAAGAAGAAGAGGAAGAAGAGGAAGAGAGAGAATAGGAGGAGAGAAGAAAAGAAGAGAGGGAGAGGGAGAGAAGAAGAGAAGAAGAAGAAGAGGGAGAGAGAGAGAAAGAGAAAAAGAAGTGGAAGAAGAGGGAGAGAGAGAATAGGAGAAGGAGAGAAGAAAAGAAGAGAAGGAGAGGAAAGAAGAAGAGAAGAAGTAGAAGAAGAAGAGGAGAGGGAGAGAAGAAGAGAAGAGCTACAAGAAGAAGAGAAGAGGTACAAGAAGAAGAAAAGAGGGAAGGAGAGGAAGAGGAGAGAGAGAGAGAGAAGAAGAGAAGGAGAGGGAGAAGAAGAGAAGCAGAGGGGTGTCCCTCTTCCACTCTAGCACCTTGTATGCAACGGAGGAAGAGAGAGACAAGCCAAAGATGAAGGGTAGTGTTTACTAAAGTGTGTAACGGACTCGAAGGCTCCCTCTGTAAAAAGCTCCGCATATCTACAAATGATAGAACGTGATAGGAGCCAAGGCCTTGGAGTTTAAGTTTTTATTTATGGCCTTTGATCAAATATAGCAATAGGAGGTCACCTTTCTTGAAGGATCATTGCTTAACAAGTACGTATCAAACTAGGACTTTTGTCTGTCTATTTTAGCAAGGAGGATATTCAAGTTACATTGCATACATTGGGAATGGAAAGATAATCACAATTGCATTAGGAAGATATAAGGCAATCATAATTTATATTTCATTGAGAGTTAAATGTATCATAGCCCTTTGATTAACATACATTGCGTACGAATGTTATTTGCATTCATGGCTTAGGCGGAAGGAAAGAAAAAGATAAAGAGTAAAAATCCTGCAAAGTATCACACTCAAAGATACAAGGTTAGAAGATGTTGCATTTACTTAAAGTTGATGTCCAACTGATGACCAACAAGGAGGGTTTATTGCCATACCTTGAAAACCTAGGAACCCAACTCCAAGGACTTAGTCATTTCTTTTTCAACAAAGGGTTGTCCATCAAAGGCTCTATGGTTGTGAAACTCGATAAACTAGACAGATTGTCAAGTAAGTCGCAACCGTCGAGGGCCGCACAAGACAAATGGACCTTAGATTGAGTCCAAGATACAGTCCATTAGACCTATGGATTTAGGGCAGTTGTGAATTGCCAAAAAAGCAAATTGACCTACCAAGTTTAGGACGACGGGACTGTCCAAGAACTATTTGACTATAGTATAGGGAAACCTAAGGTAGTGATAATTTGGGGTCAACGGGGTAAAAGCTCTAACCCAAGGGGGAGAGCGAACTTTAGGGTAGTTGATTCATGCTAAGCGTGTTGCTTGGAACTGTTTAAATAGTTTTAACGAAGGTTGATCTTGTTAAAGATGGATTGTTGACCCAAGTTATGCTTGGTTGTTTGAAAAGGTTGTAAATTCCTTGAGCAAGTGTTTTGATACATCCAAGTTAAATTCTAGTTTTGCATGCAATGGGATTGCAATGCCTTGAAGCAAGAGGTTGTGCATTCAACCGTTTGTTAATGTAGTTTTGGATGTTAACCCAAGTGGGGTGTGATTGACTGCATAGCCGAGTCTGAGATGACTGATTGCCATGGAAAAAAAAGGGATGTTTTCCCTAGTAATTGTTTTTAAGCTGGTTGCTTCAGCTGTGGTTGATTTCCTAAAGGGATAATTAAGGAAGGATGGCGCTAGCTATCCCCCGCGAACCGCCAAACCCTAACCAAGGGGTTTGTGAATCCGCACCGGGAATGTGAACCGAACATGCCGCAATAGGTCTCTCCGTGGAAATTACTTGGCATAGGAGGACACTTGGGTGCCAATGGGGGCTCTAGCCGTAAATCCCAATGCCTCCGGGCCCTACACAAGTGTTCTACGGGGCTCGAGATGGGAACTTGAGGCCTTGATACTAGTTACAAGGCGGAATCTTGGTAGGATAAACCTTCGGGGTTCGTTGCCGGAAGATGGAAGGATTTTTCTACGGAGGAAAGGAACGCTTAATTCTCCTGTATGGACAGGAGACAAACATTAATCTGAAGATAGGTTAAGGAAGTGTTTGATCTTATTTTATCTTGCTTTCGTGTCAGTGCTCTAAATTACGTAAAGGAACCTGTGATTAACGGGTTAATTAAGGAAGCTCCTTTTATGTGTCAAACATAATGTGGTAGGTAATTAGATAACTAAAACAACCCCCGAGGGAAGCATGGTGGATGTGACCAATGGGTCTATCCTACGGAAGGGTGATCTCGGTTAGCCGAGAGCTTTCCTCAAAGGAAATATTAACGAGAAATCTTAGGAAAAAGTCGGTCTATGACCTTAGACAATGTTGGCTAGGAACCCAGACTTCAGGTCTATCCTAGTGAAAACGGCCGGATAAGTTCCGTTGCGGGGCAGATTCGAGAGACCCTAGTTGGCAAACCGCGAGTCATTCCTTGGGAGTGCCAAGCGGCGTCTTCTAGATATATCTCTCGATGGACTGCTAAGACGTGTCCCGTGATTTGAGAAGCAGGCACGTTACAGGATGACTAGTTTATTTTGATAGGGGTTATTTGAGAATATGGGTACCATGCTAAAATTCTTATCATCTTTCCATCTGCAAACAGATGGTCAATCTAAGGATGTAAATTCCAGTGTTAGATCTTTTGAGGTGCTATGTTCCAAACCATAAGACATAGTGGGAGCAGTATTTGCCATTGGTTGAGTTTGCTGACAACAATACAGACCATAGTTCCATTAGCAAAGCTCCATTTAAGGTGGTTGAGGGTGGCAAGAATGTACCACCTATCTTGCAGACTAAGAATAAGATCTTTGAGACTAATTATTATGTTGAAAACTTGGATGTAGCCTATGCAAAGATAAAATATCCACTTCAAAGATCACAAGAAAAACAAAAGAAGATTGTTGATCGCTATAGATGTGCTTTGCAATTTATAGATGGTGATTATGTATTGTTGCATTTTAAGAAGGCAAGGCTGAAAAAGATGAAAGAGAGAGATTGTATCCAAAGTTGAGTATGAGATACTATGGGTCCTTCTAAGTATTGAAAAACATCAACGATGTGGCATATCGACTGAAATTACCTCCACATTGGTAAATACACAATGCCTTTCATATTAGTTTATTGAGCCCTTTTCACGGTGATGTGCCAAAGGATATATCTGCTAAAATTCAACTTGAGGTTGAGGAGCTCAATGAGATCTTCGTATCTCAGTAGATCTTGGCACATAAGGAAAGAAAGGACAAAGGTAAAGTTTCCAAGAGATATTTGGTGAAGTTTCAAAATTATTCACCAATGAATCAGGATTATTTAATTCTGAAAATTAATTAAATGACTGGATAATGCTGAAAAATGGGTTTAGAGGGTTGCCACTTAGCGAAAATGCCCATGCAAACTGAGAAAACGTTTTGGGTCTGAATCTCAGTCATTCAATAAGTTTACAGTATTGGAGAGAGAGAGAGGAAGCTACTCGTCCATTTTCTGATCAGAGAACATCAATTTGCTACATAAATTAGGACTTGACAATCACCTTGGGACCCGTGTCGAATAGGAGAAGGCATCATACATTGAAATCGGCACTTGAAATTCATGGAATTGACAAGGATTTCAAATGCCAACCCATCCATTGTAAATTGGGGCAGCATTTGGCTAGTTAGTGGTTCCATTTGTGCAAGTCCTGGGTAAAAATCAAGGGGCAATTGGCCCAAGTTGCTTGCTGATTGTATGTACACTAAGGGGCTTTTGGATCAACAAAGGAGATTGTGGAATCTCAACTTATACACTGTCCATTAGCAATCAAAGTTAAATACATACCAAAAGGGGCACCAGTTTTAGGGCCAACTGGTTGTGTACTATCCACTATTGTTAAGGCAATGCGCGCATTTCAGTTTATCCTCAGTTTTTAATTGTTGTAATGAAAGGCTTGATCAAGTTTCACCTCCCTATCCAAGAAGGGAGACTGGTTTCAAAAAGTGCCATCAGCTAATGATTGGCCAACAAAATATTGGCCAAACAAAAAAGAAAAACTAGCTAGACGTCCTATGTCCACCAAATGAGATAACATGGAGAGAACCGGATGGGTCACCAAGGCAAAGAATAAGGGGCTCAAAGGGCAGCCTTGTTTGACTGAGTGTGCAAGAGTTAATGGCTCAATGATCCCACCATTCAACAAGCCCTACAAAGACGTATCTGTACTGACAATGTACATCAAACATGACGTGCATGGACCAAAGCCCATAACGTGCATAAGTTCTACCACAAAAGACCAATCCAAGTAACCAAAAGCCTTTTCAAGATCTAACTAAACCAACACGACTTCTTGCTTAGAGTGCTTAGCATAGTCAATGTCCATCTAAAAATTCAACTCATTATGTAGAATATTCTTGGTCTTAATAAATTAGCATAGACAATGCCCAACATTCAATACATTGTGTAGGACATTTCTACGCTTGATAAATCCATACTAATTAGCGGGCACACTGCCAAGGAGATGCTTATGAAGGCAATTAGCCATCACTTTCATGAAGATTGTATACATAGATTCCATCAAAGAAATTGGTCGTTGCCAATGTTTCAACATTGAGAGCGAGGGCACTTTCGGAATCATCTTGATAAATCCTATCTTCCATGACGCAAGCATGGTCCCACTCTCCCAAACCTGTTGGCACATGGCTATCAAGGGTTTCACCAGACTAGTAGCATAGGCCTCAAAGAATTCATTAGTCAAACCATCCCATCCCGAACTTTTGTCTTTGGGAAAATGCAACAAAACATCCATAGCCTCTTCCTCATCATGAATATCACTGTCCACATGAATGTCTAGCGACACCTGATCCCCGAGCAAGGTATAGAAAGCAGAACAAGTCTGTATGATCTACTTAAGTAGAAGGAGATGAAGAACCAAGAAGGTCTAGAAAGTAATCTCTGCACATATGCATAATAGACTACAGATCCATATAACCATGTAACCTTGTGCGTGCTAAACTCTAACCATATTCTCTCAAGTAGGAGACTCCAAAAGAATTTATGAGACTAACATGCAGCACCTTGCAAATTTCCAATCAAAGTTTTCAAATGCAAGAAAAGAGGTAATGAAGCAAACCAAGATATGGATGTCAGATGAGCTCACACCCACCTACATCAAGAACACGAAACAAGAATTGGCCAAAGTACATAAGCTTGAAAATAAGGAAAATGGGGGGTCTACAAAGGTAGAGCCGTTATTGCAGAGTTCTGGACACCCAAAGCAGAAAAGAAGTGACTATCTAAAATGCCTAGATGGATCTTTTGTTATATTGTACTCCTATCCAGTAGGATAGGTTGATCTTAGAGTTTAGTTTTACTTTTTCTTTTTTTGTTTTTTAGTTGACTATGCCTTTAGGCACCAGAAGTGGAAGGTACAAATGATGATTGACGTACTTGATTGGTCCTTAAGTTTTGGCATCAACAAAACATTAATGTAACACACACATTCTCTCTCCTTTTTCTTTTTCGTGAAGATAATTGAAACACATTCTCTCTCTCTCTCTCTCTCTCTCTCTGTAGGCACTTGTTGATCTGTGCTTTTCACTGTGCACTTATCCTCTAATTCTGTAACTGTTTGTGACTGAAATGAGAATGTACAATCATCTAAAGCATGTGTCAATCATAAAAAGCAAGCTTTAACAAATTATATGGAGTAACCTGCTGTGCTGAACCTTTCCTTTCCACTAATTGCCCATCATGTGGCGCATAAGCATGCCTCTCTTCATCTGATGGTAACTGCTGATCCAGAGCTGAACTTTCCTTAAGCTTCTTTATTTCAGCCTGTCCACCAACAACATCCAGGCTCAGAAGAAAAATGATTCAATCATCACAGAATTTTCAATAACCTGTATAGCATTGTACTTTGCATTTCTCACCTGCAAAAGAAAGGATTCTTCAAAAGTTGCAAAATTATTTCTACCTGAATATGTGAGTTCTTGTTTTCCAAATTTTTCACCACTGACTGCAGCTGCTCAATTCTCTCATCTTTCAATAAAAGCTTCGACTCAGCCTCTTTCAGAACTTGAGCTCTGACAGCATCACTGACACTGTTCTTCTCAGCCATTTGTCCGCTCAACCTGCGTTGGAGCTCTGTAATTTCCATAGACATCTGGAGAAGAAAGACCGATCCCAATAATTTGCTTCATCAAAGTATAATAGACGCATAGATCTACCCATGTACATGTGAGCTTGCTGACACAAACAACACACATACATGCATGCAGAGACAGAAACTACAATAAGAAAATTCAGTACAGACAAAACCATTATGGAACCCAAAACTGAATCCAGAAAAGGCAGCATCTGTGTCGTTCACAATAAAACCATCATCTACACTCATGCACAAGCCTCATTTGAACAGAGTAACCCTAATCTGAAACATATTTTATGAGCTCACTTGAAACTATTAAGAGCGTGTGAAAAAAAAGTTAGTAATCCTAGCTTATTCTAGGACATTCAGAAATATTTCTATTGCCAGAGAGCTGTTCAAAGAAGAAGGGTGTTGCTGCCTGCTGAAGTTAGTTTGTTGTTTTCTCATTCTTCTTATCGCTCTGACTTGATACTGCATTCATGACTGCATGGATCTGCTGTGCAGCACTCTCTCTCTCTCTCTCTCTCTCTCTCTCTCTCTCTCTCTCTCTCTCTCTCACATATTCTCTCTCCACCATGGACCTCCGCCCACCTTAGCTTCCTCCTGTCACATCAGCCTGCAGTGGCCACCAGTCATGTCACTTGTAGCAGCCACCTATCCTCCAACTATTCAAGCCACTGCCGCCAAGAGCTGCACCCCCTGAAGACAGCCACTGCCGGTCAGCTGCTCATCTCTGCTCAACAACAGTGTGTCTTGTTAGGACCTTTCACCAGCACAGCTTGTCTTCTACCCATGTCTGCTCTGCCCGTCACAGACGTTAACCACGTGTGATCTTCTACCCGTGTCTACTCTGCCCATGACCCACGCAGCCTTCTCTCAAACATCAACCATGTGTGATGGTTTCCTCCACCTATCTAGCACATTAACTCCACCTGTCTGCACCTGAAGTTAGCCATTGCTCTCGCATTAACCGCCTCTGCCCTACACCGCTTGAGCTTATCTACTTGTTGCCTTACTTCAAAACTCTCCAACCTGCCTACTAAGCTTCAACTGCCCAATCCACCTATTGGTCCAGCTGACCTGAAAGAGTAGCTGCCGCCTGTAACTCTTCCCCTTCAAGTGTCCCACTTGGAGTGCTGCCCACAGCTATCACAGTCAGCCAGTAACGCATTTATTTCAGCTTATTAAAATCATCAGCACTGACATGCTGTCCCAACTCTGACAGAAAGTGCCACCTCAGTTCAGCACTCTGCTCAAAGTGTTAACATCACGCAGTGGCATCCAATATCAGCATGTTGAGATACATCATCACCATCAAGAAGTTCTCTAGTATCGAATCCTGATACGGAAGATGAAAATCCCGCTCATCCAAATGCAAAAGGGCACGTGGAAAGTCATCTCTACTAAAGAAATGGAGCGCATTCAAGGGAGAACCAGCAGCTTCATCATGACTAGCTCGAGAACTACAAGAGTGCTCTAGCCATCATCTGGCTTGGCCCCTCCAATAATCTTCTTCATCACCTCGACCTTACCAAGACAACCAAAGCAGTATGGGAAAGTCTTCATACAACATTTGGGAGTAACTCAAAATTATTCATGAAAATGCAAGTATTTCTTATAATCGCTTTGAATCTCTTAACACCTTGATCACCTCAGCCTCTTTCAACAATCAACTATACTCAAAAGTCATCTAAATGATGATGATGATGATGATGATGATAAGAAAATTGTCCTCCTCAACAGTCTGCTTAATTAAAGAAAATCAATTCATTGAGATCGAATAGCTCATCAAACATGCAGATATAGTCCCTAGAGCCTTCTACACCAAGATCCAGCTACCAAAATTTAGTATTACAAATGTATTGGTCACAACATTGATCAATGCTACAGAAGGAGGACAAGCAACATGAGAATTATGTGGCCACTCAATCCAAATTGGACAATGACAACTGTCAAAAACAGCCCACTATTGATGCCTCTAAAGTATTGACAATGATAGGTTGTCAAAAACAGCCCATTATTAACGCCGCGAATATATTTGACAGCCACTCACTCCATATTGGGCAATGACAGATTGTCAAAAAGAGTCCACTATTGATGCCTCTAAAATATTTGACAGCCTACTCCTATGGTTCAAAAATGCACAGAGGATGAGACTTCCGAGGCCTCAAGTCCACTAATTGTGGGTATCTATACCTCATCAGCCTGGTTCACAGCAGCTTAGTCAGCCTGATTTACCCCCAAATTCCTCTGCATGACAGTCTAGAACAAGGATGTGGTGAAATAAGCCAAAAAGGTTCCCACATGGCTGTTAGAGACCTTAAAATACGGCAAGCATCCCCTTCCATTGGCTCCCCGTATACAGCAAAAACTCATCAAGAATATGATTAATTATTGGCATCTGTATTGCTGACTATGACATGCAATGAGGAGACCCATGTGTCAAAAAAATGTATAAGCAAATGAGTTATGAATGGATGCTATGAAAGTTGAACTTGTTCCATCCAACAAAATGATGTTTGGGAGCTATCTGATCTATCTCTAGGCAAGAAGGCTATAGGTATGAAGTTGGTTTATAAAGTTAAAAAGAAGAATGTATGGTTCTAAAATTTATGGTTCAGTAAATATGTGCAAAAGCCCGTCCTCGTTGCTAAGAGCCATGCCCAACAACAAGGCATTGGCTTTGAGGACCTTTACTGCTACCTCTTGCATTACTACTATTAAATGTGTTGTTGCTCTTGCTACTCACTTTCATTGATAGGTACATCATCTCAATATGTTGTTGCTCTTGCTGCCCACTTTCATTACCAACTACATCCTCAAAGGCTCATTTATGGCATAATGCACCTCCTCGGGCTTGGTATGCCGACACTCATTCTCATTTGTTTCATTAGATTTTCCATAACAACCTTACAAAAAATACTTCATAGAACCGACATAGAGATTCAGATTTATTAAATTTGATTGATGATATGCTTGTTATTAGGACCAATGCTGGTCAAATTGTTGCCTTTAAGCATGAGTTGCAACAAACATTTGCAATGACAAACTTAGGTCTACTCCACTATTATTTGGGCATTTAATTTGCAGCCATTCAGAGCACTTTCACTTAGAGGATTGTTATCTGATATCTACACCCTTGGAGCTTGGCCTCCATTTCTCTTTTGATGATGGTAGTGGCTACAATTTATGAAGCCATCCTTCAAAAGCCCAAAGGGTGGTAAACCACATTTTAGCAAACACTTAATTCAGCTCAACAGTACATTCAACAATAAAATTGCACAACACAACTATAGCTAGAGCACCCTTGCACCACACATGACACCCATTGGCCCCAAAGCTTGACACCCCTTTCCATATTTCTTCAAATTACTGATGTATGCCCAATACTATTTACAACAGTTTGGATTACAGTGACTTCTTCTAGCACAACTAATCCATAAGTACACAATGCCCTTCTCACCTTCAATGTTGATCTCCAACCGACCATGGAGGATTGAAAAATGTGAATGAACACTTCAACCTACCAACCCCTAAAAATGACAGCCATCATGTGAACCCAAAGCACTTGTCTAGACAACTGTCCTAAATAGTTCCCATGCAACCCACATTGTTCCTCTCACAAACATAGAGATTTCTCACAAACTCTGAGGACATCACTTTCTTCATGACAAACTTGCCAAGAATGTGCAGTAGGCTTAAGATCTCAAAAGAGAAGAGGGGATCTCAGCACTAATTCTGTAATAACCTGTTTTTCAAATATTTAATTTAAAAATAGCAGCATACCTTGCTATATTTTGAGTTATAAGGCTGCCCAATGAATTCCCCGTGGAAGTGAGTTGCTCACTGGACCAAACTTAAGCTCGAGGCTATAAAGAAATAAAGAAAGTGAATACAAAGTATACGACAAAAAAAAAAAAGATAAACAGTAGAACAGTAAGTCAAAAGTGAAGAGTAACTAGGAATGAAAGAGAATGAATGCTGAAAACACACCAGCCTCAAACTTCCATGTCTCATAGTGGACCCAAGCAAGGATGAACTGGAGAGCAACCCTAATCAGAACACGCACCCTATGTATGCAATCAGCGCCTATAACCATAGATCAAAGTGAGAAAACTATTTGGACCTAGCTAATCGATGGTAGTGGTAGCAAGGTGGCCTGCACAAGTGAGAAAACACCCATGGCAACTGCAAAACACAAACTCAATAGCTCTGAAAGATGGGCAGCAAGTTGAAGAATCTTTGTGTGATGTAACATGAGCAACCTCTCTAGTTATATATGTGGATTCTTGTTATGAGAACATGTATTTTTGCAAGCCTCACTTAGCATGTGAATTAATTTTTAATCCCGTTTTAAGTAAATGTTACACATGTGAGGTGCAACTGAGGTTAGTGCAAATGAATGAGCCCAAGACCCAAGGGAATCTATGGATGTCAAAGGAAAAAGTTGCAATTAGTTATATTGCACAGATACTAGGTGATATCTCGCACCAGTTATTGGTCTAAGTCATTTATTTGGCCATAAGTATTAGTTGGTGACACTAGAGAAGCGGCATTTAATGGTGCTTAACAACAATCTAATGGCCGAAAATGGCTCAAGAACACTCGAGAGATGAAGTGGCCTAGCCAATTTAATTACTGGCTGGTCTCACTATTTTTTTGGGCACCAATAATTATTGGATTAATTTTTAGTAATCTAAGACTGAAAATTAATATCATAACATGAATAATGCTGAAATTTGATTTGGAAAGACTGCCACTTGTTAAATTTCCTGAAGGGAAGCTAGGAACAACGTAGGAAAGGCTAGGAGAGCAAAAACAAAGATTTAAAAAGAGAGATGATCATTCATTCTTGCTGAAACTGAGGAACTGGAGCAACCATTGTGAGCTCAGTTTCAGACATTACAAGCACGGGTTTGCAGATTTGGAGCAGCCAACAGCTACAGGAGATCCTAGGCAGCTAGAAAACAGCCCCAAGTTGAAAGGGTTGGCAGATTTTGGGTCTCCAAGTACACGCAACAGCATTTATTGCTGTTGGGACAGGGCAACAGCTGCATTTTACTGATTTTCAGTCACTTCTCATGAAAAAAATCTGAGTTCTCTCTCTCCTCAACATTCTCTCTCATTCCACAGCCATTTCACAGTCTTGCTTCAAAGATCTCAGCATTTGGACCCTTAAAAGCTGAGAAATTTCAATTTTCTCTGTTGTAAAACCCTAATTTATAGCATAAATTAGGGTTGAGCAACTGCCTCGGGAAGCATGCCAAACATTGAAGACTCCAAGACCAAAACTATTCAAGGCTAACAGTAGAAATTAGGGTTTAGCATCTACCTCGAGAAGCATGCCAGACATTGAAGACTTAAAGACCAGGATTATTTAGGGCCGAAGGTGACTTTCAGCTGAAATCGTGTGGAGGACTGGCCAGACATCAAATTTGGGGTATTTCCACTCTTCTCAAAGTGGGTGAAGGCCAATTGATTACTCCAATTGATGGGCAAATCAGATTGAAGGTCTTCGACTTTTGCGGTTGCAGGATTTAAAGTCTTTGTAAAATCTGCGTATGACCTGCACGTGTTGAAACTGGTATTTTGCAATAACTACTTAGTGTTGTGATTAAGTTGTAATCAGGGAATTACCACCCATTCACTAAAGGAAGGTTGGTTACAATCCTCCCAAAAGTTTGGGTGTTTGCTTATGGGACACACAAACTTTGTTATACATTGAGTTTTGGGGCTGCTTTGAAAGAGCTAATGAAGGTCTAATTGGTAATTGACCTTTTCTAGCAAACATCCCTCATGGGCCCAAAATTGGAACCCATGAGGAAATGCAAGCATAGTTCAGCCCATAATATCCTAAGGTGTCCCACCACAAAGCAATCACGGTACCGGTCCAAGGGTGCATGATGGTTGCCTAAGCACCAACCAAGAATATAGAGACCATGGTTACCTTGCTTGAGAAGCCCGAAGGCCGCCCCAGAGAGGCCAAGGCATTGAACAAAGGGTGCTTGTTGACTGCCTAGTGGCCTACTCTAACTTACAAAGGGGATGAAATCCCTTTGAGATTTCTTTTTCCTTTTTTATTTTGTAAAGAATTTGTGCCCATGGAAAGAATATCCTTGATTACAACTTAATAACAACACCAAACAATTAATGCAAATCTGAAAATACAAATTTACCTGCTGATCTTGGACAATGCACACCCGATTGGCTCCTAAACTAGCTCCCCTTTCGGTATTCCTTTAGCTTTATTAAGAAATAACGAAAAGAAGTTCATTTACAATGGGATTCTCCCGATCCCCTTCACAATCCAAACTCCCCTTGCTGTCCAAAGTAACCAAAAGTCTTCCATCTATTTTGCCCCTTGATTCAGGCACTTAATTTGCCTTCACCCACTTCATAGATGATGAAAATGCCCCAAATTCAATGGTTGGCTAGTCCTCCACCTAAATTTAGCTGAAATTCACCTTCAGCCCTGAAAAATCCAAGTCTTGGAGCTTCCAATTTCTGGCACACTTCCTGAGGCTGTTGTTAAACCCTAATTTTTGTTGTAAATTAGGGTTTATAACATAGAAATTTGCAATTTCTCAACTTCCAAGGGTCCAAATGTTGAGATCTTCAAAGCAAGGTTGTGAAATGGCTGAGAGATGAGAGAGAAAGCTCTAGAGACAAAATTCAGAGTTTTGTCACGAAGAATGACTAAAAATCAGTAAAATGCAGCTGCTGCCTTGCCACGATAGCTTGTAGATGCAAAGAACTAAAGAAAATCAGTCATTTACTATTATTGCTCTGTCTCAACAGCTTGTAGATGTTGTCACCTGTTGTTAATTGGTCTTCTCCTACCCCTAACTCCCTCAGAAGGTTCTCCAATGGCTGCAAGTCAAACCAATAGTATCTCCTTCCTCTCTCTTGCAAGTTGAATACCCTAGAAATGCCTCTGTCCAACCGCTAAAGACGTTTTTCAGTCTTGCATAAGCAAATGGTTTTCCTAGCATTATCCATAACTAAATATTAATTTTCAGTCTTTAAATACTGAAAATTAATATAATAATTATTTCACTTCCCTGAAAAATATTCTGACTGGCGAATAATTAAATTGGCTAGCCATCTTCCACTCTCGAGTGTCTCTATGCCATCTTTGACCATCAGATTGGTGTTAGGTACCATTAAACACCACTTCTCTAGTCTCACCAACAATTGACACCAGATATCACTAAGTACCTGTGCGGCATAGCTTATAGCAACTTTTGCCTTTGACATCTTGTGATTTCCTCCAATCCCGAGCTCCTAAATTTACTTTAACCCCAGTTGCATCTCACATGTGCAACATTTAAAAATACATATCCTCATGACAGCCCTCCCCCTTAAAATCCTTGCAATCGTCCTCAATTGCACTATCAAATGCATCAAAAGCAAAGTACTACACTGGAATTTCCATAGGGTATCATAGTCAACACAACATTGCACACTGTTGTTCAACCATTCCATATGCCCAACATTTGCTGAAAATTACCAGCCAACATAACATAACATAAGACTCACAAAGAATCTCAAAAATATTGCGAGATTATCATGTGACATGTCCATTTCTCATGAGCTCAACTCATCTAGCAAAAGCAAACCATAGTATAGCGAAAACCAAGCATAAACCATGGCTAAAACATCAATGGTATCATAAGACATGTTGATGTCCACAAAACCAACTGAATACCATTGAATATTAATGATCATACGCTGAAAACCAACATTTGATAATCAACCCCTAATGATCATTAACTAATGCTACACCAAGCATAACCAATGCCATACCAAGCATAACTAATTACACACCAAGCATAACGGATTCAAATGTACAGTTTTAGAGATGCAGTGAAAACCATACCGATCTGCATACCAAGTATAGTGACTAGTACACTGAATAGTGATTCCCTAGCCAACATACTATTCAACTACAGTACCCTGAATGTATGTTGAATACATTCGAGATCCACTTCTTCTAGAGTTGTCCATTACTAAGGAACGAAGGTGCTAGCTCTCTCACAAGCATCAAGTAATACTCTGGATCTCTGCTCTGCCAAACCTGATTGAGCCTGAACTAAAGTCGGCTCTAATTGGAAAGCATCAAGGTAAAGCTGCAACAACTTAGGATGGTCTATCAAGTCATCCTCCTCCATCCATTTGGCATCCATTGGTGAATAATTTTGAAACTTCACCAAGTACCTTGTGGAACCCTTACCCCTGATCTTCTTCTCTTTATGTGCAAAATCTGCTCTAGTACCAGTATTTCATCGAGCTCTTCAACCTCTAGCTGAATTTCAGCAAATACATCCTCAGTCACATTTCAATGAAAAGTTCTAAGCAAGCTCACATAAAAGGCATTGTGTATCCGCCAGTGTGGAGGTAATTTCAGCCTATAGCTTGCATTACTAATCCTCTCCAATACTTGAAATGGCCCATAGTATCTCATAGACAGCTTAAAAAACAATCGCTCTTTGCCCTCATCTTTTTCAGACATGCCTTTTCAAATCGCAGCAATACATAATCGCCCTCTGCAAAGTGCAAAGCATGCCTATGACGATCAGCTGCTCTCTTTTGCTTATCCTATGACCTTTGAAGCGCATACTAAACCTTTTGATAAGCTGCATCCATGCTTTCCACACAGCGATCAAACTCAAAGATCTTATCTTTTGTGTGCAAAATAGGGGGTACTTTCTTACAACCCTCTATTCAGCTTGTTGTTTATTAGGACAGTTGTGTGCTACATGCCCTTCCTGTTCACAAATATAGCATTTATTTGCAGCCATCAGCTCCCTACACGTGCATCACTTTTCCCACTCTTTCTCTGCGATCTTTTCCTCTTTCCAGCCCTATTTTGAGAGCTTCCCTAATTTTCAACTTTATTTTCAGATTTATCCTTTTTCTCAACCTTTGCCTCTTTGACATATGACTTGGCATCATCATCGTGGAATCCTGCATCCTCTCCACGCAGCAATGTGTCGGCTGTAGTAGCAGTTTCTATAAGCTGAGACATGTTGGAAACTGTGGACTTAATGCAACAATCCCGAATACCCTTTGGCAAACCACAAATATACTTCTTCACCTGCTCATGGAGGGGTATTGTGCGATAAGAAGTAACTGGCAGCAATGCATCACAATACTTCTTATTATACTGATCCAAGTTCTTGCAATCTTTGGAATTCAACTGATTCCAAGCTATCATAATGTCTACTTCAAAGGTACTTGTCAACCAATTTGAAGCAAACATTTGCTTGAACTAGACCCAAGTGATAGGTGACTTCCCTTGAATAAGAAGTGTAGACCACCACTGCAATGCATTCCTCGTAAAAAATGTGGCTTCCTTGCATATCTTAGATGCCTTTGTAAAGTTGCCTCCAGAAAAGGATGCATCAAACTACTGAATAAAAACAAGTGCTTTCAGCCTATCTTGTGCACCACTAAAAGGCTCAAACTTCACACTTTTGCCAGCTTCATCATAGTCCTTTGGCGGACCTATGGGAGTCCAGTTATCATAAATGGGCTGCTATAAAAAGGATGCATTGGCTGTGTTTACATAAAAACCAACACTATCTGAAGCACCTACATGACCAACGCCAAATCCTTGTGCTTCAATAGTCCCTGGGGGTGCCGATACATATCCATATGGCCCGCTTTTGTGCCCCAGGCATTATGCCTATGTTGCCATGCATGGGATTAGGCATTCCACTTGCATTACCCAAATGCATTGGGTGTTGTGAGCCATGATTGGCTGCTGCATACCATAGGGATTTGTGCCATACATTCCCGTATGCGATACCTATCCAACCATAGCATGAAAAATGATACCACCACCAAAGTATCCTTGCTATCCCATGCTTGCATGTGCATAATTGCCTTGTTGCCCATGTTCCCATGGATTGGCACTACCAAGTTGGCCATGCATTTGCACTTGCTACCCCACGGATACCAACTGTTTGTGCTCATCAAGCATTTTGGGCTCTTCTAAAGCAAGCTTAGACATATCTTTCGGTTCTTGTGGCTGTCCCAAAGCTGTAGAAAGTGTCTTCTTCTCTTTGCCTTTGTTGTCCTTTTTTGCATTCAAGAATCAAGTGACTCGAGATCCTTTGCTAATTCAGCAAAAAGATTTTCTCCTATATGCATTCAATCCTTAAAGCTATCATCAAATTCTTCAGCCCCTTGCTAGTCATCAGTCTCTTTATGCATTGAAGTGCCAACATTTGGGTCATTTCCCACATTTTCAGCATGCTATCCATACTGAGAACCATGCCCAACATCCCTCATTGCATTTCCCCCTTCACCACATGATTGATCAAGGAGTGATGCATCCTCTCCACTTGATCCCGTATCACCATGAAAAGACATGCTTGCTGTAATTCACTGCTGAGAACAATTTCAGCAATAATGCAATAGTCCCAAGTTGCAATCAAGTACCATGGGCCCACCAATTCAACGGATTTGATGGTATCCCGGCAATGGAACCATGGAACCAGCCTTCCATCCATGGATTAGTGGTAAATCCTTGATCACAACTTAATTACAGCAGCAAACAATTACTGCAAATCTAAAAATACAAATTTACCTACTGATCTTGGACAACGCACACCTGATTGGCCCCTAAATTGGCGCCCCTTCAGGTACTTCTTTAGCTTTATTGAAGAAGAAGTTCATTTACAATGGGATTCTCCCGATCCCCTTCACAATCCAAACTCCCCTTGCTGTCCAAAGTGACCAGCAAGTCTTCAATCCATTTTGCTCCTTGATTCGGGCACTTAATTGGCCTTCACCCACTTCATAGACGATGGAAATGCCCCAAATTCAATGGCTGGCTAGTCCTCCACCTGAATTTAGCTGAAATTCACCTTCAGCCCTGATAAATCCAAGTCTTGGAGCTTCCAATTTCTTGCACGATTCTCGAGGCTACTACTAAACCCTAATTTCTGCTGCATATTAGTGTTTACAGCAGAGAAATCTGAAATTTCTCAGCCTCAAGGGTCCAAATGCTGAGATCTTCAAAGCAAGGCTCTAAAATGGCTAGGAGATGAGAGGGAAAGCTGTAGAGAGAGAAAATTCAGAGTTTTGTCACGAAGAATGACTGAAAATCAGTCAAGTGCAGCTGTTGCCCAGCCACAACAGCATGTAGATGCAAAGAACCGAAGAAAATCAGTCATTTACTGATACTGCCCTACCTCAACAGCCTGCAGATGCCATCTCTTGCTGTTGATTGGTCTTCTTTTGCCGCTCCTAGCTGCCTCAGAAGGTCCTCCAATGGCTGCAAATCAGACCAGCGGCATCTCCTCCCTCTCTCTTGCAAGCCAAATACCTTAGAAATGCCTCTCTCCAACCTCTAAAGACGTTTTTTAGTCTTGCATGGGCATTTTTGACAAGTGGCAGCCTTCCCAAATGGTTTTTCCAGCATTATCCATAATTAAATATTAATTTTTCAATCTTTAAATACTAAAAATTAATCTAATAATTATTTCGATGTCCCACATCTAAGCATTATCTTTCAAGCCCCCCTCCCCCCCCCCCCCCCGCGCAGTGGAGAGCTCCGATGGATGTGATCAAGTGGCCCCTGGCATAGGCGGCCCATTTCTATCAGTGCACAAGAGTCCCGCCTCTCAGCTTGGCTGATAGATACCCTGGCGGTACCACCAAGCACATCCATCACCCCCATGGTCCTTTCCAAGGGCTATCATGGGGAAATGGAGCTCACCATCCAAGCCAACAGCGAAGCGTATCCACATTTCTCATAGCTAATCCTCTTCGTCAGCAACTTCCACACCGAACAGATGCATGTTCGGTCAGTCACATGTCTCCCTATGAGTTTACACCTTGCATCCTGGAATGTGAATAGCCTCCACTATAGTGGGGCACGTGGTTCCAGGAAGTTGATTGTTCGACAGGAGCTGCAGCCTACTATCCTTGTCGGACGGATCGACATCTTACTTTTACAGGAGCACAAGCTCACTCTCGCCCAGGCCCAGCGGGTAGGAAAGGTACTCCCGGGCAATTCACACACTTACTCGGAGCACGCCATCGATGTCCGTGGTAGGAGTGGAGGCATATGCACCTCTATTGGCCCAAGTTTCACCACTTGTGTACGAGACTACGGGAGGATAGTGGCAAGGAGGGTTCTATGGATCAAATTGGATATTGGGGACTCGTACCTTGGAGTCCTCAATGTCTATGCTCCTAAAGAGGTGAGGGCACGCACCAGGTTCTAGGTGGAGATTGCAGCAGAACTCCCAGACGTGGACTCCTGGATTGTTGGAGGAGACTTCAACAACCTGGAGGCCTAAGAGGACCAGCAAGGCAGAGGCAAAAATTACCAAGGCATGGCTGGGGAGAAGCAGGAGGCTTGGGAGGTCTTCCTACTGGTAATAGGAGCACACGACGCTGGGAGAGACTTAGCTTTCCACAAGAGGGAGAGGTCACTGGACTTCTCGTTGGAATACAGGCACATAGGCAGAGTCTTGGTAAAGCGGTTGGACAAGTTCTATGTGGGAGAGTGGCGTTGCTCTCGAGGAGGCCAGATAGGGCAGTTGGTTGGCACCACTTTGTCCAATCACTACCCAGTTCTCTTGACACTTGATCCCCCACCATCTTCCCTAGACACACGATCCTGTCGGATCCCTGACTCGATCTATACGAGGGAGAAGGTGAAGAGACAGATTGAGCGGATTTGGACTAGGGAGTGGGGCAACAAGAACCAATCGCAGAGAAGGTTGCAGAGGTCCTAGCGAAGTCAAGTAATATCTGCCAAGAGGCAGCCCTACAGGAGGCCAGGCAACAAAGCTAGGAGAGGAGGAGAGAGCACTCTGGCGGGACTTAGCAGCCACGCAAAGATTACTATGAGGGACACTAGGGGATCCCATCCTCCACGCACAGGAGATGCGTGCATGAGTAACCATCGTCGGCCTAGAGGACAGGCGCTTGGAGTTCTCATTCCGCAACTCAACAGCCTTCCAGGAGTGGAAGGGGGACATGATATGCAGGGAATATTTTCAGGTCCATCAACCCCGCACCTCAAGAGAGAAAATACGTAGCCTTCGGGATCAACATGGGAGGAATCGCTATAGCCCAACCGAGGTGATCGAGATTGCCACCGACTACTACATACGCCTTTTCTAGTAGGAAAGAGCCTCAACCACAGGACAGCGATGCAGACAGCAAGTTTGGGATCACATCCCGTCCCTCGTCACAGAGAAGATGGGACATTCCCTCTTAGCCCCCTTCACCAAGAAGGAAATAGAGGAGACTTTCCACACACAAGACGAGCAAAAATGCCCGGGAGGAATGGCCTCTCTAAGGCCTTCTTTACCACCTACTGGGAGGTAATGAAGGACCCCTTACTGCTGGCTTTCCAAGAGATTTTCAGCTCAGGACGGATGCCAGGGAGTCTATCGGTAGGTCTTGTCAATCTTCTCCCCAAAGGGGGAGACCGTTTGGAGCTATCCCAGTGGAAACTGGTCACCCTGCTATTAGTAGCCTATAAGGCACTAACAAAGATGATTGATAGGCGACTCTGCCCCGTGCTCCCAAACATCATTCATGACACACAAATAGACTTTGTCCAGGATAGGAGTATCCTTGACAATATCTTTATCTTCTTTGAGGCGACAGAGTGGGCCAAGCACAATGGTCAGGGATTGGCTATACTACTCTTGGACTTTGAGAAAGCCTATGACAGGGTGGACTAGGACTTCTTGGAGGGCACCATGGGGAGGTTAGGCTTCCCCCAAGCATGGATCCGTGGGATCTCCGCACTTTACAGATCGGCTACTAGTAGGGTGGAGAGATCCGTATGACAAGGCTGCCCACTGGCCCTGTATCTGTTCCTACTCTTTGCAAAGGCGATGTCTCACATCCTCAAATCACGTGTGAGTAGGTTACGCAGCCTCCGACTTCCAGTGAGAGAGGAGACGAAGCTATTAGACTCAAAGTATGCAGATGATACACCACTTTACATAGAGGATGATGAGCTAATGCTGGAGAGAGTGAGATTAGCTCTCGAGGTGTTCTGCACTGTAGCGGAAGCGAAAATTTACTGGTGAAAGTTGGTTGGTTTCCTTACAGACCCAGACTCTAGTACGGAGTGGGGAGTCCACTTGGTTTCCTTACAGACCCAGACTCTAGTACGGAGTCCACTTGGGATTTAGATGGGTGTGCAAAGGGTAGACCGTCCGTTACTTAGGGTTCCAGATGGCACTCAACATCACTCCCACCCAGCAGTTTCTTCCAGTCCTCAACTCTATTTGGAGAAAGCTGACCTACTGGAGTATTGCTCGCCTTTCCTTAGCGGACCGAGCCTTGGTGGTCAACCAGGTCCTCCTAGCAACAACTTGGTACATCGCCTTGTGTTGGTGCTTCTCCTCATCTTGTGTGTCTCAGCTTCGCCACCTAGTACGGAACTTTCTCTAGGCTGGGTCAGACGGTTCCAGGGACTCTCGGGCCAAGGTGGCATGGGCGACCATCATCCGGCACCGGTCAGAGGGAGGGCTTGGGATCATTGATCCAAAGTATAAGAGTATGGCCCTTTTGGGCAAGCTAGTAATCCATGGTGTCACACCAAGAGGGAAAACCTAAAAGGTCCTACTATAGGAGGGTCTCTAGGAGTATCGGCCGGCTTGGCGAGGATTAGAGACCGTCCTTGAGATGGATCTTCACAACGGCCCGAATAACACCCCCCCAAATCCCCCTTCCTTCGCAGCTTACTTCGTGTGTGGCAGGGCCTCCGTAAGGCCCTAATTCAAAGCCCCCAGGCTACTGGGAGGACATAGACCACCATCCGGTGATATGGAACCCCCAGGTCGAAGATTAGGAAGGGGTACAGATTGGTGAGCACCCCCACATCCAATGGGCTTGCTGGGAGGCCGGCCTGGCTCGCACCATCAGGATCTGAAGAGAGGTGTACAGGATGGCAAATGAGGAGATATTGCAGCAAGCAACAGGCTACCGGGAGTTAAATTGAGGAGGAGGGACATTGACGCAACAATACCTCAAGAGTGGCTTGGCCCCCCAATACGAGAGCCGGTAGAGCTTGGGGAGATATGGGCCGCTAAGTTTTCACCGACAAGTATCCCCCTAGAGGTGGCAAGTACAGTGGGAGGCACCTCACATGGGACCACCTTCACCATGCAAGAGGGGGGACGTCTGGCACTGGACAGAGAGCAACAAGATGAGGGGATAGTTGTCCTTTCGTGGAGGAGGATTCGAGTGGTTAGCCTTCAAGAAAAGACATGGCGGTTGGACCCATACATCTTCTGGGAGAAGCGCTGGGAGTGGCGCCTCTGGATTTTGGAGGGCGGGCCACTTGATGAGCTGGAGTGGGATCAGAAGAGTGGCTATGGCCGCCCACTGTGGTCGCCAATAAGCCACCGAGGTTCTTGGACTACATAGCTAGGATTGGCAAACATGTACGGATGCAGGAGGACATGGACTGGGCGCCATCGCGTAGTAGGTATTGGGCGTAGCACAGCATCACAGATGCTTTTCGACGGACTTTCTGGCACTGCCTATGGGACAGCTGGAGGCCGAGGAGGGTATCGTATTTCATATGGCTGGTGGCGCATTGAGGCCTAGCAGTGGGAAGTTGGTTAGCCCAGATGCAGAAGGATGGAGGGTGTAAACGCTGCACACAGCAGCTTCTAGAAAAGCACTGCCTTTGGTCGTGTGAGGCGGCGCAGCTTGTGTGGAGAGGAGCATGCCGCATCCTCTGTCGTATAGCACCCGGCCTTGGATGTATCTCATGGGGTGCTTTCTGCTGGCAGGCAGTCAACCAGGGCCATCACCTTGTGTATGAGGCTGGGATGTAGAACACAATATTCATTGTTGAGGCTACGTCGTGCGCAGTGGTCGGCTTGGAGGCTCTACCCATCCGCGAGGTATTGGAGCCCACAGCAGACCGCTCTAAGGTATGGGAGATTGTAGGGAGTCACTAGATGGCATATCTCGAAGACGCAATGTCATGAGGTTTTTGGCGGAGAGAGACTCTCGGTACAAGCGACTTTAGCAGAGCTCTGGACCTCGATCATCCACTCCCTTCGCAGCCAATGGGACCAGGTGCAGGGTGAGTCTCGAGCTCGTCAGGAGCTCCGTTTTCATTTCATGCGCACTTGGGGCAACCACGACCTGTTTTTCGTGATGCAAGCAGGCAGCCCCAAATGGCGATACACCCCCCCCCCCCCCCCCCCCCTTCCATGGCTTCTTGTCCCCATCCCTTCTAGACCACCTTGAGAGGCCTGTATATTTGATATATCTATGACTCTGCTTTAGCTCCAACTAGTCTGTTGAGCATGAGCACCTCCTTGTATTCAGCTTTTTTCTGAAGGAACATAATCCACACTTTATTTGCAAAAAAATTATTATTATTTCAGTGCCCTAAAAAATAATCTGACTGGCCAACAATTAAATTGGCTAGGCATCTTCCATCTCAAGTGTCTCTACGCCATCTTTGACCATCAGATTGACGTTAGATACTATTAAACGTCACTTCTCTAATGTCACCAACTAAAACTTATAGCCACATCAATTACCTAGGCCAACAATTGGCACCAGATACCACCAAGTACCTATGCGGCATAACTTATAGTAACTTTTGCCTTTGACATCTCATGATTTTCTCCAATCTCGAGCTCGTAAATTTACTTTAACCCCAGTTGCACCTCACATGTGCAACATTTACTTAATCATGTGATTAAAAATTAATCCACATGTTAAGTGAGGTTTCAAAAATACATGTCCTCATGACAACCAAAGAGTGAGCAGTAAGCTCATCTCGTTCATCTTCATTATTCAATCTCTACTAATATGAAAGAGATAGTACAACTAGGTTACCACTAACCATGACTAACTGTGGTTAGGTCAACACCGACTTATTTAATGTCCCACACATGAGTACAACTGGACACAGCTGTAGGTAATGTCGATCACATACATACATATGAGCAGTTGAGCTTGAAGTCTCAACACTCCCCTCTCAAGCTCAAACTAACTGTTGAATTCCAAGTAGCTTTGTTAAGTAGATAAACTTCTCTTTACCAAGTGATTTGGTAAACATATCTGCTACCTTGTCTTCGGTCTTCACATGCAAAAAGTCAATCTACCTTGCAAGTACCATTTCTCTAATGAAATGGTAATGAACCTCGATATCTTTGGATCTAGCATGATAGACGGGATTGCTAGCTAACATCACACTACTAAGATTATCACAATGCAATCTGACTTTGTTTTTCAACTATATCCCCAAGTCATCAGCAGTTTCACCAACCAAATTGCTTCACATGACACTAATGTTGCACCCTTGTATTCCGCTTCCGTGCTAGACAAAGCAACAAATTACTGTTTCTTACTACTCCAGCTGATCATACTGCTGTCTAAACCAAATGTATAACCACTGGTTAGCCTCATGTCATAGACACAACCAGCCCGATCAGCATCAGTGTAACTTGTCAAGTCAAGGGATTTCCCATACTCATAAAACAACCCATAATCCGCACTACTCGTCACATACCACATAATCCTCCTAGCTACATCTAGATATGGCTTACGAGGCTTCTGCATGAATTGAGTGATCAGCTCCACTGCATAACTCAAGTCAAGTCGAATGATAGTAAGGTAGATCAAGTTGCCCACCATCTGTCTATACATAGTTACATTCTCTATTTCAGTCCCAACATCAATTGCCAACTTGACATTTTGATCCAAATCCATAGCTTTACACTCCGTCATGCCATACTTCTATAACATATCATAAGCATACTGTTTTTGCAACAGCCATATACCCTACGGTGTACATATAACTTTAATCCCAAGAAAATACTTCAGCTCTCCAAGATCTTTAACTTTAAATTCAGCCTGTAGCAATGATTTAATTTCAACAATCCCTTGATCATCATCTCCAGTGATGATAAGATCATCTACATAAACCACCAAAAAAACATAACCATGATCTGTCTTCTTCGTGAATAGATTGTGATTTGCATGAGCTATCTAAAATCCATGCTGCCTATTTTAGCCCATATAAAGCTTTCTTTAGCTTACACACATATGTCAGAAAATTAGGATGAACATAGCCTTCAAGCTGCTTCATATACACTTCTTCAAAAAATTCACCATTCAAAAAAGCATTTTTAACATCCATCTGCCATAATTTCCAGCCCTTAGACATTGCCAATGCAATGACCGTTCTCACTGTTGCCATCTTGGCAACTAGACTGAAAGTCTCTTCATAATCCAAGCCGTACTGCTGTGCATATCCCTTTGCCACCAGCCTGGCTTTATACTGTTCTAGTGAACCATGTGACTTGCATTTCACTTTGTAGACCAATTTGCAGCCAATGGCTACTTTGCCTTCAGGCAACTTGACCAAATCCCATGTTTCATTTTCAGCCAGTGCTACATATTCTTCATCCATGGCAGCACACCAATTCTCATCTGCAACTACATCATCAAACTTCGTAGGTTCTTTAAAACCTGTTACTCTAGTCATGTAAGCATAATGACGGATTGAATATCCACTATATGTCAACATGTCAACTTGTTTTCTGACTCTTTCAAACCTTCTTAACTGCGGTTCATGCCTCCCATGAGGCGGCACATTTACACCAAGCGTCATAATTGAAGGTATTCCCAACTCACTGTCTAAATTGTCACTGCTAGGTGACTCATATCCCGTTGTAAGTGGACCAGTCACATCATCAAACATCTTTTCCTTTCCTTTATCCAATCTCCCCCTCATTGATATATTCGTGTCAATGGATGTAGAAGTACAATTACGCAATCATCCTATCCAAGAACTAACTGTAGATGAAGCATCACCTGTACAACCACTTATAGTACTCGCTGAAGAAGAATTTTCAGCATTAGTAGTGTTGGCTGATCCATCAGAAACCACTGCAGTAGGATTACCATACCATGAAGCCAGCTCATCAAAAACCTACATCTCTGTTGATCAAGGTCTCATGAGTGGACGGTACATAACATTTGTAAGCCTTCTTATCTCGTGCATAGCCCAGAAAAACACTCTTGACAGCTTTTGGATCCAATTTCTTCCTCTTTTCATATGGAACATGCACATAAGCAATGCAACCAAACACCTTAAAATGCTTAATGCCAGGCTTGTGCCATACAGCTTCTCATAGGGAGTTACATCATGAATCCTAACTGTAGGACTTCTATTCAGAACATAAACATCAATAACCACTGCTTCAACCCAATAAGCATTTGGCAAACTCTTTTCATTAAGCATTGCCCTTGCCAATTCCATAAGCACACAATTTTTTCTCTTTGCTACACCATTCTTCTGTGATGTATAGCTACAAGTAAGCTGTCTTTTTATACCATATTTGGCAAGATACCTGTCAAACTCTCTGGATACATATTCTCTACCTCCATCTGATCTTAAACATGAGATATAACAGAACAGTTCATTTTCAACATGCTTTTTGAAGTCTTTAAAAGCATCAAACACCTCATCTTTGTGTTTCATAATGTACAGCCATGTGTATCTATTGAAATCATCAATGAAAGAGATAATATCGAGCACCACCGAAAGAAGTATTATGAGACGGGCCCCATACATCCGAGTGTACTAACTGCAATGGACGAGAACTGTTCCTAACATGTCTCATAAAAAAGGAAACCTTGCTTTCCCGAACTAACAAGCAGAGCTTATATGTCCAAGATCATTGTATTTGAACTTGGGTAACCCAAGTACAACCTCTTTTTACTGCATAGATTTCAGCCTCTAAACATTGACATGGCCAATACGTTTAAGCCAAATTTCAACATCCCGTACAACTCCATCATCATGGGCAAACATGGCTGCCTTCAATTCCCGAATAGATGCATCCAACATAAACATTCTGCCATCTCTTCTACCTTTAGCAATCAATTTGCAGCCATTACCATATTCCTCGTTAAAGCATCCATCCTTATTGAATCTGACTTGCAGATTCTGCTCTGCCATCTATCCAACCGACAAAAGATTTTTAGTCATCAATGGTACATAAAGCACATCATGTAGACTCTTTTTCTTGGTGTCAAGCATAAGCAATGGGACCACACCTGTATACTAAATATCATACGGGGTATCATCCGCAATGCAGACATATCCATGAGAACCTCCAACCAACTCATCAAACCATTCTCTGTGGGGTGTCATATGATTAGAGGCCCCTGAATCTATGTACAATTTCTCATCTCTGTCTTGCTTAGGCACATTCTTTGATACATGTTGCATAGCAAACAACCTATCTCCCTGATCATCCTGAAGACCACTGGAAGATGCATAATTTTCATGTTGTCTACCTTTTGCTTTCATGTCTGCTTACTTCTTATGACAATCTTTGGAAAAATGCCCATATCTGCCACAATAATGACAGTCTTTGTCCCTGTTAGACTACTCATTTGACTGCCAAGATCCACCACCTCTGCCTCTGGGTGATCTCCCCTTGCCTCTAAAGCCGCCAGATCCTCGTTGGCCTAGCATATTCAAGCTATTCCATGCATTCTGCTACTGCTGTCCATAGATATTTCGAGTGTCTCCTTGACCTCGAAAAGAACCATGACCTCTGCCACACTCGCTAGAGTAGAGAACAGTATCTCTGCCTTGAGACGAACTGGAACCTGTGTTAAGACCGAGCTTTACTTCTTTATGCAGCAATAATGCAAGCAATTCATCCCAATCAGGGGGTTCTTCTCTTACACAAATAGAAGTATCAAAAACCTTGTACTCCTTGCCAAGCCCATTCAATGTCACTGCAATCATATCATCATCTAAAACACTAGACCCAATAGTAGCCAGATGGTTAGCTATGGTCTTTATCTCAGTCGTGTATGCTTGAATGGTCCTATCATTTCTGGACATATTATTAAATTGTTGCTTGAGCTGTGTCTTCCTTGCATACATAACATTACCATAATTTTTCATGAGTGTATCCCAAGTATGTTTCAGGGAACGACAACTAGTAATCTGCATAGCCATTGAATCAGAAATGCACAAAGAAAACCAATGTAGTACTTTGCTAGCTCTTTCTGACCACTATTGCGATAAGCTCTTCGATGATCCTGTGTTGGATTCCGTTCAGGTAATTCAGGTTCAGCTTCAATCCCCGTGCATAAATCCCAGTATCCTCTGCCAATCAAAAAATTCTGCATCCTGAACTTCCATAGTGCGAAGTTCTTGTTATCAAGCTTATCACCAACAATTTGGGTGATATTATCAGTACCCTGAGTATTTTTCATATTGCAACACACAGTTTTTAATCAATGCCTGACTCCCTGGAAACCAAGATGTCTTACTAACCAATTTCAGCCTTCAACTTTTATGACAGTTTTCTGCAACAAAATCCTTCCTGAAATCATAGTATTTCAGCCCACAAACATGTCAGATACATCCATAACCCAAGTGGCACAGCATGTAGGTACATCAACCAGCTCATAGAGCATGTAGTTGTTGCATATCCTGTGTACATTCAATCTTACTGATAGTAGAGAAGCATACAGTCTGCAATCAGCATCCAGTGAATGACCAGTAGTCTTTTCTCAGTTAAAATAGAGATATTTATGTGTTAAATATGTCCCAAAACATCCTAGACATTTGCCATACATGATGTTTCGGGCACACTGTAGTACATGTACAGCAAGTACAAATGCCAAATATCTTCCCAGCTGATAACAATCAGCCAATACGCAGCCAAAACAAGGGCAATCCAAGCTCAAAAGCTTCCCGAATCATAGCATACATATGTCAACACATGTAGAGACCAAGAGATGGTCATACCGACATTCATACATGCCCTGTCTTCGAGAACCAATATCATATAACTCCTGTATTGTTCATGTACAGCCAATAATCATGCCAATGCAGTTGATTTTCAGCTCCAAAAGTCAGCATTCTATGCTCTTTTCAGTTCATACAACATCCAGCATACATATGCCCATAATCAAGGTCCACAAATACTATCCAATGTTATAGATTGCTTCAAGAAGTAATAGATGCTTTCTATCCACAGTTCACGACACATTTCTTGCCTGTTAAAACCTTCCAAAGCTGAGTATTTGACACTCCAGAACCATGCTCAAATGCATGAGAATAAGAGCATATACATTATTAGGATGAAAGCCACCAGTGCCCTGGAATCACCTACTGTTTACTACAGTTAACAGTCAATCTACACAGGTCTGTGCTAAATACCTAAAAATCTATGAAGAATTTGAAAAAACTTTATTCTACAAAGTTGTAGACCGCGTCGAAAAGGTCAAGAGAAACAAACCATTTCTCCAAAATCCATCTCTATAGAAAAATATGGCTTTTGCGAAAAAACGGGCTGCATGCAAAGTCTCCTTCGATGACCTTTTTTCAAATCTAATATCTTTGATATCAAATGGCCACTCACAGGTGCTCAATGAAGCCTTATGAAGCTCCCAAACAAGCCACAGCAAGCTCTTGCACAAGCACAAAGCATAAACCTTGATGCATACCTTGACAGGAACAATGGCAGTCTTTCTTCTTCAGCAGAGACTCTTATCTTCAAGCTCCAGATCTAGACTCCTTCAATGCCATGCTCCACATAGCCCATTCATGTTGGCTCTGATACCACATTCAAAGATAAGAGAGACAGAGTGAAGCCAAAGAGTGAGCAGTCAGTTCATCTCATTCATCTTCATTATTCAATCTCTACTAACATAAAAGAGATAGTACAACTAGGTTACCACTAACCATGACTAACTATGGTTAGGTCAACACCGACTTATTTAATGTCCCACACATGAGTACAACTGGACACAGTTGTAGGTAGTGTCGGTCACACACACATACATATGAGCAGTTGAGCTTGAAGTCTCAACAAGTACACAGTAGATGATAAAGAGAGTGAGAGTGAAGACACAACACGATATCCAATGCAATTCCCAAGTATGTAAGTGAAAATACAAAGTACAACCCTTAGACCTTAGGGTTATTAAGATGCGTTCACACCCAAAAGATGTAAAGTACGGTAAGTGACCGAACTGTGTAACATACACACGCAAATAGAAAATAATGTAACTGGGAAAAAAAAACCTCTCGTAAGGAGAGTAAAAAGTGTCCCAATGGCCTACTACACATCACGGACACTTCTCTAGAGCATAGACACCCAACAAAACCCCTTGGAGTGAAAAGTGATCAGCATACAACGATCATCCACCAAGGGGATCAAATTTAAAGCATCACAAAATGCTTCAAATTTGTTGCGAGAAAGAGCTCTGGTGAAGATTTCTACCACATTGTTGGTGGTAGGATAGTAGATAAGACTGATATCTCCTGCATGTAGCCCCTCTCTAATAAAGTGATTGTGGATTTCCATGTGTTTCGTGTGTGCATGAAACACTAGGTTCCGTGCCACTGCAATGGCACTCTGACTGTCAATAAACAAAGGAAAAGACTCCATGACAAATACATCAAGATCAGCCAACAAATGTCTCAGCCATACACATTCAACTGTAGTAGTGAAAGCTGCCTTGTATTCAGCTTCACAAGATGATGTGGCAACATTGGATTTTTTCTTGCTAAGCCAAGAGATGTAAGATGAGCCAAGAAAGAAACAGTTTCCACTTATAGAGTGACCTGAATCAAAATCACCAGCCCAATTTGAATCACTATAAGCATGTAATTGCAACGGTCCCCCCTTGGCCTAAAGCCATCTAAGAGTCCTAGTAGCCTGCAAGTAACGAAAAACACGCTTCACAACTTGCCGATGTGACATACGTGGACTATGTATATATTTGTTGGGCTGAAACTGTGAACTAAATATCTCACCTTATGTTGCATTAATAAATGAGACATTCAACTATTGGAGCATATGTATGAGTGTCAAATAGATCACTGTCATCATGCAAAGATAGCTTGAGTCTAGTTTCCATCAGTGTGCTAACTAGCTTGCAATCCTGAAAGCCAAATCTCTCAAGGAGTTTATCAATATATCTAGACTATGGCAATCCAATGCCTCTAGCATCATGGATAAACTGAATGCCCAAATAGTAATGCCAAGGCCCCAAATCTGACATTTTAAAAGTTTGTTGCAAATTTTTCTTGAATACTCAAATCTGATCAGTATGTGTCCCTGTGAGCAAAAGATCATCTACATAAAGACACATGACAAGCAAGGATCCCCCTCTTTGCATATGTAAAGGGTAGACTCTGATGAGTTGTTAATGAACCCTTGGCTAAGTAAAAAGATATTAATTTGTGCATACCAAGCTCATGGAGCTTGCTTCAAACCATACAAAGCCTTTTTTAGCTTGCATACCAGGTGTTCAGATTCCTTAACTACAAAACCAATGGGCTGCTATACATACACTTCTTCTTGAAGTTCGCCATGTAAAAATGCAGTTTTAATATCAAGCTAGCGCACAATCCAACCATAATGGGCAGCCAAAGCAACCATACAACGAATGGTAGTCATACGGGATGTAGGAGCAAATGTCTCCTCGTAATCAATGCCCTTCTTTTGCACATAGGCTTTTGCCACAAGTCTAGCTTTGTAATTATCAATGGATCCATCCACTTTTCTTTTCAACTTATGGACCCATTTAGTAACAATGGCTTTCTTTCCAACGGGCAATGTCACTAGATCCCATGTTTGATTCTTCATGATAGAATCAAATTTAGCTTGCATTGTTGCCATCCAATGCACACTCTATTATGCGTCCTCAAAACAATCAGGTTCCTCATCATCAAATGTGTGTGCTGCCACAACAAACTCCATTGTATAAGCATCATCTTGTTGACATGCTTGTCTTCTAGTATGACCAACAACGGGAGCATCCAAATGACTATCTTTCTTAGTCTGCAAGTACCATCTAGGCATTTGCCTAGCTTTATGATTATGTACATGCTCCTAGTAAACCTCAAATTCAGCATCTTGCTGAATATTCAGATCAGCCATAGGCTGAATTTCTGCATTGCTTAATGGAGCACCTGGTTGAACATTTTGTTCATTTACTAAAACTCAAGCTGTATAACCAAAAGAAATGGGCAACAGCCCCTCAAACACATCATTTGCAGCTTGATGTGTGTCAAAACCAGCGAGAGATAATTCTGATTTTTCATCAAAAATCACATCCCTACTAACAAAGACTTTCTTGGAAACAGGATCATATAGTCTATATCCTTTGCTCCCACTATTGTACCCTACAAAAATGCATTTGACAGCCTTGTTGTCCAACTTCTTTCTTAGTACTTTGTGAATATGAGCATATGCAAGACACCCAAAAGTACGAAAGTGGCCAACTAAAGGTTTCCAACTGTTCCAAGCCTCAAAAGGCGTAATATTTTTCAATGGCTTGGTAGGGCACCTATTCAAAACGGGACAAGCACACATAACTACTTCCATCCAAAAGCCATGTGGCAGATTCTTAGCTTTCAGCATACATCTGGCCATCTCCATGAGAAACCGATTCTTTCTTTTTGCAAAACCATTCTGTTGCGAAGTATATGCAATATTATACTAATAGGCAATGCATTTCTACTTCAAAAAATTATTTAGCAAAGAAGGCATATATTCCCCCCCTCAATCCAAACAGAGAGTTTTAATCCTACAGCCAAATTGATTTTCCACAAGTGCAACAAAAGCCAAAAATGCATCATACACCTCTAACTTTTTGACCAATGAGTAGACCCACCGAAAACGAGTAAAGTCATCAATGAAGGTGATGAGATAATAACATTCACCCAATGACTTTGTCTGCATAGGTCCACATACATCCAAATGCACAATCTATAACCTGGTTGTTGCCTTAAAAGCAACATCACGAGAAAAAGAGAATCGATGAATTTTTTCCAAAATGCATCCCTCACAAATATGCTCAAGAGGTCTATGCAAGAGAGGTAAACCATCTAGCATCTGAGTACACTGCACACACATCAAATTGCCATAGTTAACATGCCCCATGTGAGCATGCCATAGCTCTGCCTATAACATAGCAAGAGTAATAGTAGATGCAAATAGACTAATTGATCAATTGAATAAGCATCTAACTCCATAGAGTCCATGACATAACGTACTACTCAATACCAAAGTGAAGAATTCCTTATCCTTGACTATGCGTTTGTCATCATCAAATGTGTTGGGAATAAAGGCCCTCGTGTCTTTTAATGTACTTAGGTGTGAACACACCCTTAGCACTTGTACTTCCACATATATATCTATCTAAAAACCTAAAGTGGTACACTCGTCATTGTACCCAAAAATCGTGCACACTCTCTATTCTGCTCTCTCTCACTCTCTGTCTCACTGCTGCTAACGAACACTGACTGTCTCGATCTTCGTGCCTCCCGGTCACTAAAAACCGATATCAGAGCCAATGGCTCACGCAAGTTGTTGAGGGGTAGACCAACAAGCATAACAGTTTTGTGAACTGTTGAGGAGCAGGCAACACGTGGCGAGTAGTTGAACATGTAAGCAAAGAACGACTGACAGACAGGAGACTGCCGGTTGGGTGCAATCGACGGCAGACTGATGACACGTCAGACAGGGATTGCGTAACAGGTAACGAGGTCACGTTGTGTGACAAGTGACGAGGCGACCTAAACGCAACATCAAACGGTTTCTATGACACATGATGGGGCGAACTAAACGCGACGGGAATGCACGACGACCTATCGGGCGACAAGTCATCCCGTCACACGAACGGGGCAAAAGATCAATGCCTCATTTTTTCCTTTAATTTACTTCATCCTATTTTCCCCTTTACCGAGTGTTCACACCTACAAGCACAAAGTGCAAATCTATGTCTCAAAATTTGGGGCTTTTCCCAAATTTGGTGCCTGACACACATTGCAATGATCTCTGGACCAAAAATTGTAAACATTGAATGCACAGGCCTCAGAAATTTTTTGAGGATTCTCAAACGCAAGTGAAAATTTTGGTTGGATGAGTCAATTTCACTAAAATTTGTGCAATCTTGGCCCGAAAATTTGGGGCTTTTCCCGGATTTGGGGATTGTGATGCAAAACAAGACAATTTGTTTCAGAAATTGCAAGAATTTGTGACATTTTGTCTCTGAAATTTGAGCCTTTTCATGTATATGCAAAAGTGGGCTGAAATTTATCCAATTTCTCGACATTGATGCACATTGGACACCGTGCAATTTGGGGCTTTTGCTGTTTGGGCAAAATTTGTGCGCCATTTGGTCATTTTATGTACATCCAAGCTTAATTCCATGCAATTTGGACATCTAGCACTTGAAAATTTTGGGAATTTTACTGAATTTTCTCTGTTTTGGCAAAATTGGCCTGTTCAATGCATGTCAGAGACAATGCAAATGTATGGTTAATGCTTTGACAAAAAATTTTGGGGCTTTTGACCATGCGTGTCAAATTTTACGCCTGTGGGTACATGTACAACAGAAATTGCACCTAAAATTTGGGATTTCTCATTTAATGACATGTATGCCCTTGGAACATCTATAATCAATTGTGGAATGCTGTAGCACATGGTTTGGTGCTTCTGAAAATTCAATTACAGATCTGAAATCTCTGCTTCTCCGTGGTCATTTATTGTTGGTTGGTACTTGTTTGTACCTTGGTCACTTGTGTGACAGTTTGGGCCTGCATTTGCTGATTTTTTTGTCACATTTGGGCTGAAAATCATGGCTGACAGCAGTGACAGCAGTAATCTCATGCACATAAAGAAGATTGAAGGACCACATAACTTTGCAGTTTGGCAAAAACAGTGCTACAATATCCTGTTGCAAAAGAAGCAAGCAAAGCCGATTAAGACCAAAGGGGCAAAGCCTGCAGATATGGAACATGACGATTGGGATAAGTTAAATGAGCTTGCACGCTCAACCATCGAGCTATCAATGTCTGATGCCTTGTTGTTCAACATTGAAGGTTTGGATTCTGCATATGCTATATGGACTAGACTGTGAGTGAGTTTAACTCCATTTTCAGCCAGCTGGTTGCCCTGAAGTTCTTGATTGATAAAGAATTTAAGGCTACGTTCTTGCTTTGCATTCTTCCAAAGAGTTGGGATACATTTAGAACTACTATGAGCAATTCTAATGCGATCCTTTTGTATGCTGATGTAGAGAGTGCTCTACTCATGGAAGAAATGAATTGGCAAAACAATGCATCCAATAAGTCTTCTAGTGCTTTGCATACAAGGGGCAGATCATAGCAGAAAGGCAAATCTAATAGCAAGGGACGCAGTAAATCACGTGGCAAAGATGTTGAATGCCATCATTGTAGCAAGAAGCTTCACTTTAAACGCAATTGCTACAAATGGAAAAAAGAGAAAGGAAAGGGCAAGAAGACACATGATAGCAAGAAAGAGAAGAAAGAGGATCAACCTAAGAAGAGCAGTGTTAAAATTGAAGAAGTAAATATAGTCACTCATGACAGTGACAGTGAAAATGACGTACTCTTGGTCTCTTCACACTTTGGTGCACATACTTTACTTGCAGATACAGATGATGACATGCACACCTGGATTCTCGATTCAGGTGCTTCCTTTCATGTCATCCCTCATTGTAAGCGGTTCTCTATCTATACAAGGGGTTGACATGGTGTTGTCCATCTTGGAGACAACTATGCATGTGACATTGCAAGTATTGGCAGTGTATAGTTACAGTTTCAGCATGGTTCTATTTTCACACTTCAACATGTACGGCATGTACCTGAGCTCAAAAAGAGCTTGATTAGCACAGGGCAACTAGATGATGATGGATTTCATACCACCTTTGGTAATGGCTTGTAAGGGATCTAGAGTGATTGCCAGAGGTTGTAAAAGTGATACCTTGTATCCTCTCCATGTATCTAGTGTGAGTAATCATGTTGTTGCCGTGACCAAGCAGCCAAGTGTTTCTTTGTGGCATGGCTAGTTGGGACACATGAGTCAAACAGGAATAAAAGTGCTTTGTCGTTTGGGTTACATGCCTTGTCTTCGTTATGCTGATTTTGAGCATTGTGATCATTGTATTTATGGAAAACATGCACAGATGTCTCATAAAAAGTCTCTTTCGTTGAAATCTTCTCCTCTAGAGTTAGTACATTCCGACATATGTCAAATGCTAAGATTATCTTTAGGGGAAAAGAAATATTTTGTCACCTTTGTCAATGATGCTACACGGAAGGTATGGGTTTATCCTATTCGTAGCAAGGATGAAGTGCTTGACAAGTTTAAAATTTTCTTGACATTGGTTGGCATTTGTTGTTGGCTTTACGGATGCAAACTATGTTGGTCATGCGGATTGCAGAAAGTCCACTTCTGGATATGTGTTTACATTCACAGGAGGAGCAGTCTCTTGAATCTCCCAGGCTACAAAAGTGTGTTGCATTGTCTACTACAAAGGCAGAGTATGTGGCTGCCACTAAGGCATGCAAGGAGGCTTTATGACTTTCACATCTGGTGGGAGAGCTTGGCATTACAAAGTTACATGTTCTCCATTGTGATAGTCTAAGTGCTATCATGCTAGCACGGAATCTCGTCTTTCATGCGAAGGCGAAGCACATACATATGAAGTACCACTTCATTAGAGATGTACTTGATAGCAAGAGCATTGAGCTTGTCAAAGTGCATACAGTTGATAATCCTACACACCTTCTCACGAAGGGTCTTCCAGCAAAGCGGTTTGCTCATTGCCGACAGATGATGGGAATTGGATACATATATGTATTTCAACTTTGTACATACCTAGACTTAGCTGATTCTTTTCTCCTCTTAAGGCACATTGCCTTTAGGTGGGAAGTTGTTGGGAATAAAGGCCCTCGTGCCTTTTAATGTGCTCAGGTATGAACACACCCTTAGCACTTATACTTACACATATATATCTATCTAAAAACCTAAAGTGGTACACTCGTCATTGTACCCAAAAATCGTGCACACTCTCTACTCTGCTCTCTCTCACTCTCTGTCTTGTTGTTGCCAACGAACATTGACTATCTCGATCTTCGTGCCTCCCGATCACTACAAAATGTGACATGCATATCACACTTTGCTAAAAATAAAATGACAACAAATTCTTCTTTATCTCTGGCACATATATAATGCATCTTGTAGACAGAGAGTAGAGCCATCAATGGCTTTCAAGAAAAACGTCCCAATACCTCTAACAAGGTAAGATGCATTGTTGGCACATTGCATAGATTTTCCAATAGAAGCTACAATAACAAAGGAAAACAAATCCCTGCAGGATATAATGTGCTTAAAAGCACCATTGTCAAAGAACCAAGAGCTAGCATCCTCAATAGAGCTGAATGCTCTATCATCCCAAGAAAAATCATAATTGCAATTGTAAAAATAGTAGTCACAATCAACAACAAAAGACGCGAACTCTATAGCAGTAGAAGCTGCATCAGAAACAAACCTCTCTGACTCCTTCTCCTTGGCAATGCCCTTCTTACATTCCGTGATATAGTGACGTGGCTTTTTACAATAATGGCACTTATTTTTCTTGGCTTGCATGCCCCTTGCTTCTTGTTGCTCTATGAAGTACTTGAACTTCCAAAACTCTGCAGAGCATTTCTAGACCAACTACCCTTGCCCTTCTATCTCGCCATAAAAGCCTATTCAGAGGCTACAACATCCACCCCGTTGTTCTTTCTTGTTTACTTTTCTTCAAGGAGGAAACTAACCAATTGAAGAAAGGTAAGTGGCTGCAGAGAAATTCTCATGGTGAGATTCAAGGTCATGTGAAAGGTCAAATAAGAGTGTGGCAAGGAATTCCAAGTAGTAGAGATCATCTGTGCATCAGAATAATACTCATCTACATTCATTAACTACTCACGCAAATCCTGAATTTTGTTAAGATGATCCTGCATGGCATCACCTTCATCCATCTTCGCATTCTCAAGCTTCTTTTTCAAGAAAGAGATACGTGACTCATTTTTTCCAATAAACATTTGCTTAAGTGTGGGCTATGCTTCTCTTGAAGAAGCAAGGGATCAAATATACGGGCTTATGGACCACTGAACTACCAATGCAATCAATGACAATGCTTAAGCATCCCGTATGTCCCAAGTCTTTTGTGTAGCTGATCTTTGGGGAAATGGCTGCACTGGAATTGGCCTTTGACCACATCATCCTTGGGGAGGGTTTACTAGAGCCACAACTTTAGGACGGACTTTCTTCACCATTAACATACTCTCAAAGATTGCTTGCAATCAGTACATTCTTCATCATGAAAGACCAAAGAGAATAGTTATTGCCATCCAATCTATCCTCTTTGGAAACATAGGTGAATACATCACTCTATCCTTGATTGGCCATGATAAATATCATTGTTTCAAAAAAAACACAAGAGCAAGAACCAAAGCTGGAACAACCTGAAAATCTGCAAATTTCCAGAAATTACAGCATACACCAAGCTGTAATTAGCAAAACTGTGTCACACTTGATCACAACTGTCCAATACACACACTGTCTAATGCACAAACAGTGCTCAACAGCACAACAAATGCAAAAGCCCCAAAATTTTGATGTCCAAAATGCACAATTTTAGTCTATTTCAGATTGAATCTTCAGTACATGTGCCAATGTCCTCTAAACAACCAAATTATCTAACTCAAATCCCAAGAATCTGCAATTTGTATGCTCGAAAGCACGTCCAAGTCTAGAGGTGCACTCCTCTGGCAAAAGCACCTCTTTTGATTCAGATTTCTAAATAAAAAACAAATAAATGGCTCCTTTTACCTTCAATGTTGGCGGCCTGGTGGGGCAGGAGGATGCTAACGTTCTAGAGGAGTGAGAGGATACTAGTGGGCCTGGCGGCAGGAGTGGTGGCACTGACTAGGAGGCAAGTGAGCCTGTAGGAGCAGGCGGCGATGCAGAGCAAGGGGCAAGCGGCACAGGTTGCAAGAGCAGGTGGCAGTGTAAGAATAGAGAGCAGACAGTATTGAGCTAAAAATGCATTAGTTTCACTTAAACAGTCCCAAAACATGCTTAATTAAGGAAGAAACCTTATTTAAAAAGAAATGTGTTCCTAGAGAGTATCTGTATCCCATAAGCACAAACCCACTTGGGAGGGCCCAAACTTTCTATAGATAGGTATGCTGCCCTCCATTCAGCCCTAGTCTCGTTTATGCAAGTTTCAGGTGTTTTCAGCTTACTGCCCACACCCCTTCGCGGAAGACATCGCAGTCCAAGCTGTCCATTGCAGTCTTCACTCATCTGGCACCTATTTCCAGCCCTCCACCATCAGTTTGCTGTTGTTTCCAACCAGGCGACTACTGCTATCGGACATCTAGCTGTCGTAAAGCTTGCCACATCAACATACTACTACATTTGCAAGCCCCAGGTGCCGCCCTACAAATTCTCTCTCTCCTCCAACTATCGCCATCATCTCCACAACCTATCGCTAGTAGTTTTCTCTCTCCTACAGCCTGTGCTTGCTGTTTTCTCTCTCCTGCAGCCCGCATTCACTGTTTTCTCTCTCCTCACCTACGTTTTTTAGTCTTTCTCTCTCCTACACTATTGTCTACATTAAATCCAACCTTCCTTGGCTGCATTTGTTGGTGTTCGACATCCAGAGGCTGTCTTGCTGCAATTCAAGATCCGTTCGGAGTATGACACACTCTCCAGCTCATTACCCCTGCCCTGATCCTTGAGATACAGGAGTTCGAGGTACACTATTCATTCATTGCATAGTGTGTTTACTGCATGAGCATTGAATATTCAATAGTCATATCATTTCATTCATTCTATGTGTTCATTGTCTTTGAGTTACCCTAACCCTAATTGTGTTCTTCTATCAATTTGTGCTTTGTCGTACGGTGTATTTGTGTTTTTGTATTAGGCTATTTTCTTCACAGGCGGCGCTGGGCACAACACAGAAGGCCGCAATAGCAACATTGGAAGCACTAGCCAATTGCTGGCAGCACTGGCGCTACAAGCTGCTGCTATAGGAGGAGGCTGCCGGTGGCGTAGGCAGCTGAGCTGAAACTGGTAGCAACAATACTGGCAGACCTGGCAACATGTAGGTTGGCGACTGCAGTCGAGGTAGGAGCTACAGCTAGACATGTATGGAGCTAACGAGCTTGGGGCCAACAAAGCCTGAGCTCTAATACCAAATGTAAGATCGAAGATGGAAGCTCTCAACTGAGAGTACACAATAGATAGTAGAGAGTGTGAGAGTGAAGACTCAGCACAATACACCCAATGCAATTCCCAAGTGTGTAAGTTAAAGTACAAAGTACAACCCTTAGATCTTAGAGTTGTTAAGGTGCATTTACACCCGAAAGGTGTAAAGTACAGTAAGTGATTGTGTAACATCAACACGCAAAATAGAAAATAATGTAGCACGGGAAAAAACCTCTCGTAAGGAGAGTAAAAAGTGTCCCAATGGCCTATTGCGAATCACTGACACTCCTCTATGAGCGTAAGCTTGAGTCAAACCCAACAATATGCAATCAGCTACTCAAAGTGACGAACTATTTGGACCACACTAATCAACAGTAGTGGCAATAGGGCAGCCTGCACGAGTGAGAAAACGGCACATGACAACTGGAAAATGCAAACTAGGCAGCTCCAAAAGATAGATAGTAGGGTGAAAAACCTATGTGTGATGCAAGCGGCTGCAATATGATCAAAACACAGCCTCCTACTACCTTTTTAGATTTGTGACTGATTGGATGCAAATGTCAGCTGCCCATGTGATCCTGCATAGTGCAAACCCAGCCTGGGATGGCTGGCAACAGCTGCAAACTATTCCAAACTGGTTAGAAAGATAGAGTCTACGACAAACGCAGCATGCACAGGTGTCAAGGCAAGTTGCTTGGAGCTGAGTGATGGCTGGCTGCACCACAAACTGAGGTATATGCCAGTGGAGGCGTGTAGACAGCAATGGATGAATGTGCCAGCTAGTGGATAATCTGCAAAATAAGATTGAGCAAGTGGCTAGGCTGCCTCTCTATTTGTAGATGTGAATCCTTCCAAAAGCTTGGGTGCTTACTAATGGGACACAGAAACTTTGGTATAAATTGAGTTTTGGAGCTCTTTTGAAAGAGCTAATGCAAGTCTTGTTGGTAATTCACCTTGTGTATTTGGTAGTTGACCTTTTTTTGCTTAATAGGGCCAATTTTGTAACTTTAGTGCCCTAAGTGAGTTGCTTACCAGGTGAACTTGCTCTTGTACTACATAACCTATACACTTGTCCATTGCAAGCCCACTATCAAATCCTTCATTGCCAATGCAATGGTCACCATGCCAAGAGCTAGGGGTACCAAAATTAAAGTTTCATCTTAATTTAAAAACTTCATGAAGTTTAGTGAATCATTACATTCATTTCTCATTTTACTGACACTTTATCAGCAGGTTTTAAATGTCTCAATGCATCTTGCACCAATTCTAGCTATGATAGCACTAGATATGAAATAGTCTCCACGTCAACAAGTCCCTCTCAACTATGAATTCTGAATTCTGGGCAACCAATCATTCAGACTGTAATGCCCCTTCAAAATTCTGTGGGGAAATCGTTTAGAACGGGGTAGAAGAGGAAGGATTATGGAAGGAGAAATTGTCTGTGCAAAAGATGACATATCAGTCCTAAAGACCCGTGATGAAGAGAGAGGGAAAATAATGTCAATCGCTTGGGAGGTGAGATTTTGGGCGAGTAAAGCTAAGACATGATGAGCTGGTCTGTGATTGCTTTAGCAAATGTAGCGCTCATAGGGCCACAGGTGACTTTAGGCACCTGACTCTGATATCATGCAAGGAAACACTAAGGTATGCAGAGAAAATTTTGTGTAGGCCAACTCACAAGTAAAAAGGAAGCCAAAATAATAGGGTGAGAGAGAAGTAAAAAAAACTAACTCTAAGAACAACTGATATTATGAATGAATCAAGTACAATCAATAAGCTCAATGAAGCAGAAAGTTGTATAGTAGCCAATGTATTGGAGAGCAGGCTGAGGGATGCTTAGCAGAGTGTCAACCTCCAAATGGATCACAAACATAGCATATCACAGTCTATTGATGCCAAAAGTGAAGGCTGAAATAGAGAGGATGAGGGAATGCAACAATGACTGCAAAGCCAGCAGTCCTTCAGAGGTAAGAGGCCGGAAACAGCAGTTTTGAAAGTAGCCCACCACAAACAAGAGCAGAGGGTAGACTGCCGAACACAAAGTGTCAAGGACTGATGGACAGGACAGCTTTTGGTGAAGTCTGCAGCAAATGCAGCTATAGGGCTGCAGCAACAACAGACTGAAGATAACGACATGCTGGTAATGAAGTCGACCTGCTGGAGAAGACAAGACAGGCTGGCGGAGGTGCCACCAGGCCAAAGGTGGATCTAGATGTATTGCTCTCTTGCCTTTCAAGAGGCTCTCCCTATGGTGTTAAACCTTGAGCAAGAACAATCCTATGAACTTCTAGTCCTCATACTCCTTGATGCTACATAATGGCCCAAAACCCTCTTAAAATTGGTAGTGATATGTCCCTTTGATCTCATATTAGATAGTGCAATGACATATGAAATATTCCATTGACTTTATCTCACATATTGGTAGATCCAATCCTTTAAAATGATACTCTGATATCACCCCTATCTTAGTCCATAGCTCATGTGAAGAAGTACGAATCTAATCGGTGGTGCATTGAAGACTATGTGAGAGGTGTGTTCACAGATGATGGTGGCACCCGTCTCGGATGGGGGTAATGTTAACCCCAAGTCGAGATGGTAGAAAATGGCAGAAAATGAAGGAAAAAGCGGAAAAGCATGGAAGAAGAGCAAAGATACGTAGGTGACCTCTAAAAGCTAAGCCGAGACCAAAGGCACAATTTTAAATGAAAGGCATCTCATAGGCAGCCCAAAACAGGGCAACCCCCTATCATTACATTTTATGCTCATGCTACATGGTCATTTGATGCCCAATTGGTGCCTACATGTCTGGGAATGTATGCCTATGAGTTGGCACTTGATTTGAGCTTGGTCTGAGCATTATTTTACTCAGTTTTTGGCTGCTATTTGCTGTTGAAAACTTCAACATTGCAACTATTTATGCTACAGTTGGGTTATGCCTATTGGTCACACGGGGTGCTCCCGGCTACTCGATATGATGTCATGATGTATTTGGACTATGCCACATGCCTTGTTTATGCTCAGAATGCTTTTGAGCTGAGATTAGAGCTCGATTTGGGTTTGACTTCACTTCTTTGGAGCTGGCATTTCATCTATGACATGGTTTATGCCTAGGCTACCCAGTAGGAGTTATGATGTCTTGGTGAATGCTTTATGCTTTGGCTGTGGGGATGGCAGTTGTTTGAGCTCGTCTCAACATTCATTTGAGTATTCCCTTAAGCAGTTGGACATTGGCTTGGATTTTTCCGCTATGACTTAGCTTTTTCCGTTACAACCTTGGATGCTATATGGGATTTGTTGCCATCAAAAGCCCAAAATATTGCTTCTAAATTGAACCTCATAGCTCCATAATCTTCAAATCTTACCAATATTGAAGAGCCTTGTTGTAGGTAAAATGCTTAATATTAAAAAAGTAAAACCCCTCTGCCTTGAAGCAATTCTTGGTGAAGGATTAGTGGTCCCTATTGTTCATACTTGATCATAGAATATTGATGCTCAAGAGGTGAATTATTTAGTCAAATATTGACTTGAATAAAGATGATGAAGGATGTACTTACCAGCAAGATGGCAAAGACATCAGCTGAAGGTGGTGATAGGCAGCTGATAGCCAAAATGCTATGTTCACACTGACCTCTTTTATAGAGCCTTTTGCCCTAAAGTCAGTCTCACGTCTTGTGTTTTAATAAACATGATCACACACTGACCCCCGTTATAGAGCCTTTTGCCCTAAAGTCAGTCTTGTGTCTCATGCTTTAACAAACAATTGATTTAAAATAATGTTCTGGGGCTGCTCAAGAACCAATAAAGTTAGACAATAAAACTAGAGGAAATTAAGGGCTAAATATGTCGCTTAACGTGCAGTAGATGGGTTGGCAGCAAAGGAAACAAGACCAGGATAGGTACACGTGGATAATGCAGCAGCCAAGCCACAGCAGGTTGCCCAGCACTGGTTCAAATATATTCTTTCTTCATCCATTGCATGTTTGAACTTGTACTCTCCCATCTCCTTGAGAATGTGTTATACTCATGCAACGACAGGTTTGCTACTTTGTGCTCTGTATCTTCCCATCCTGTGGAAGTGCACAAATCCCCAGGCTCTCAGACGTAAGCTGTCCTTGCATTGATTTCAGATTTCTGTTTCAGTATTCACCCTCCCATCTGCATTCCAAAATTTGATTCACTACCTATGTTCTGAGAATGAGCTCGATCCCACCATTACATAGTAAATTTGCTAAAGCAGACCTTAACCACTCACTCTTAACCGTAATCATAGTTGCCAAGATACCCATTTCATAAGGTTAGGAAACTAGGTTCATACCTGGGCATTTCATAAACGTATGAACAAGTATTTGAAACTTTCAAAAAAAAGAGTTTTTGAACTTTTGTTATTAACATTTACCATGGATTCATTTGTTGTTGACATGGATTGCTATTAGTTGTTGGTTGACATGGATTATTATTAATTGTTGGTATTGATTGCAAGGACCTTCTTTGAGTTGTTGTCCATCTATGCTTCTTCTATAATTGGAGTCAATGTTGGTCATGGATAATGGATCATGATGCATATAAATGTTGATGTTATGTTGAATGTTCATTTGTATAGTATAGAAATCGTGAATCATCATTTGTACACTATAGAAACCATGATTGATCATCAATCTGTGTCAGCTGCATCACACGAATCAGATTCTATATGTATATGAAGTTATATAGCTTATCCATTTCATACCTCACATTTCAGAAACCCTAGCAACTATATCCATAATTGCAAAAACTAAAATTCAATCAGGATGAACTCTACAGCTGAGACTCCAACTAAGCCAAATAAACTGGTGACTTTGTTTAGTTTAAAGTAGCTTCCTTAATCCATGCTGACAGCCAGAATATGACAAACATCAACAATGACAACTGCTTCTTTCTTCAGGTATTCAAGGTTGTCAAAGGTCATACTTGGCAAAAATAATTAGACATTTTGTGGTTTTAAGCAAGAAACCTCTACAGCATACATCAACTTTGCCCTTACTTTTTGTTTCTCAGATTTCAGTCGCTTACTCTCTCTATTCACCTCCTCAACCATCTTATGGTCTCCTGGAAAAAAAACAACCCACAGCTCCATTAGCTACTTGAACAATCAAATGAATACAAGCTTGGAAACAGGATGAGGTAAGAGAGTACATACTTTGTATTTGCAGTTTTGCAGTTGCCAAATCTGCCCTTTCTTTTTCCAACATTTCCTTCAAATTGCTAATTTCAGCTAATGCCTTAGTATGAGCATCCTTCAGTGATGCATAAGCAACATTATTTCCGGAAATTCTTGTTAGCAAGTCCTGCCAAAAAGACAGAAGATATGCCTCACAAAAATGAACAGCTTCAGAAGTTAAAACGCATTAACTATGTTCAGCCAATTGTATCTGATAATTGTTAAAAAAAGGCCAGATTTTTTCGACTAGTCTTTTTCAGAACTTGGCAATCAAGAAGAGATGAGAACCTTTTCTCTCGCCTCAAACTTTCTGTTCTGAACTTGGAGCTCTTTGACTTTTGAAGCAAAGCCATTAAGCATATCCCCCGGTGACTTTATATCATTTTCCTTTCCATTTGGATGCAGTGCAGTGCCATCCCACAGCTAATTGGAAGCAGGTAACAAGGAAGCCAAGGGTAAGCTACAACTTTCGATAAGTATTTGCTGAATATGTCATAGCATTATTATTAACACCAAGCAAAGAGCACTAATCTCAAATTTCCCATTCTTAAAAACAAGAAAAAGTTCAGGACTTTTGTTTTTGGAAAGACAGATATATTCACAGGAATGCGTCGTTGAGAATTAGATAATCTGTTTTTATCCTTGAAAGCCTGCTTGAATTGAAATGGTGAGTATCAAATGGAGTTCCTAGGATACGTGCTCTATGAATAACTTTTCATGCATCATTACAAGGAGCTGCAATGTGTCATATTTAAAGAGTATAACGACAAAACTTGGGCAGCTTTGTTGTCAGCTAGCTCTTTCCATGAGGTCATGATGACTGAGTAACTTTTCATCCATCACTACAAGGAACTGCAGTCTATTATTTTGAAAGAGTATAACAACAGATTTTCTGCAGCTTTGCTGTCAATTAGCTCTTTTCATGAGGCCACAATGGCTAAGTAAATACAGAGCTACTCTTGTGGCCTACCTAAAGAAAACTGTGACTATTGCACAAATACAAAAGTAACCAGCAGGGCAAATATTATGTCCCTAGGCATCCGGATGGGCACTAGTAGCATTGGTCAAAGTGGACATGAAGTGACTTAGTTTGAATGCACTAAGGGCACCTCACGGTAGGGGCATCCGAGTCCTATAAATAGGACTCAAGGCCCTATTGTGCACATTCATTGTGTGATCACCACTCTTGGAGTCTTGGCCCATTGGCCAACACATCCATATACTTGGACGGTGTGGGCTGGTGGTATGGGACGCCAACCCTTGGGATGTGGTCGTGAACTAGAGTGCTACTAGCTCCTAGGCTCGGGGTGAGCCCAATTTGTCTCTATGGCTAGAAGCTGAGTTTGATGTCCAGTCCCTTTCATTGTGACTATGGCTTGTGTTATGTTTGTGAAGAAATTGCTAGCGTTTGCACTAGGGAAACACACACAGTACGACCATGACAAAACCACAAAGTCACAAACAATAACATGCAAAACTCAAACCCTAAAAGCAAAAAGGAAGACTCAAAACTCAAAACACAAAAACATGAACACAAACAAAGAACGAACACAAACAAAGAGAGAAGGAGAACTTTTAAGTGAATGAATCAAAGGAGTAAATGAATGTAAGAGTATATAGAATGCTCACGGGCAAAGCAATACATGGTCGGAGTGTGACGTCCATCAAAGACGGATCCAGAGTGCTATAACCACTAATCGGAGATGAGAGAGTGCTAAATAATGAAGGGCAGCAAGCTAGTCACCAAAACACAGCAATTGAAGACTGCAATTTGGTAAACAGAGCAATGTACCACCAAAGAAGGCTCAAAACTAATCACTCGAGGTAGAGAACTATCAAGCAATAACAAGAGAGGTGTTTATGATGTAGGTGGCCTGCCAGACAGCAAAAACACAGGTAGAGATGGCAACAATCTATCACCTGGCACCAAATGCTAAAAACACAAGCTGATCTAGTGCTATGATAACGTAACACATGGAGACCTCCAAAAAACAAGGCGATGACTAGAAAAATGCCGCCTATGACTGGATGGTAATGGGCTACATTCGATGATGGCCGAACAACAGATGGAAGGTGGCTGATGGTTGAAACAGGGTTGTCACATCTGATGGTGTCCGATTAGTGAAATCAAATACTAGAACAGTACTAATCGGACTAATAATGTTGGGTGTAAAGTCCCTTTGTCTCTGTGTGTAAAATTATATGGGGGTGAACACACCCTTATTGTACCCTAGCATATAAACACATTCTTTATTCTTTGTGTACCATCACAATCTGGTACACCTATCACTCTGCATTCACTCTCTCTCACTCTAAGCACTGCTACTCTCGCTTCTATCTCGCACTTTCATTGCGCACTCCCCTTCAAACTCATATCAGAGCTGCGGCTAAGGTGTACACGCTTCTCGAAGTTCGAGTGAGTCAGCTCCAGCTTGTCTGCGCAAAGAAACATTAGGTCATCACTTTATTCAAGCCCCGATTCACACGTGGAAGCATAGTTAAGCTTTTTCAGCAATTTCATGGCAGAAATTTGGGGCTTTTCCCAAATTTGATGTTCATGCACAACAATGACATTTGACCCAGAAATTGCAAACATTGTGCACATTGGCTTGGGAAAATTTTGGGGTTTTTCATGCGTTAGTAACTTTTTCTCAGCTGAGCCGAATTTACTAACATTGGTGCACATTTGGACCCAAGAAATTTGTGGCTTTTGCAAAATTTTGTAGAATTTTACCAAATTTGCTTGTTTTATGCTCTCAAGAAGATGTGTTAATGCAATTGGGCCAGATTGGTCAGTGAAATTTTGGAGATTTTGCTGAAATTTGTGGAATTTAGCAAAATTGATGTGTGAAATGCACTTTGGGGACATTGCTGAAGCAATTTTGGTCCTGAAAGCAGTATAATTTGAGTTATTTATCTCCCATTTGTGAGATTATGGAGAAATTGTAGAGAATTTCTTGTTATTTGGGTATCAGAAGTTGATTTGGGCACATATGTAAACAGTATACATGTTAGGCAGCTCCTATTGTGTAATATTCCCACCACAGCACTTCATATCAAGAAACAAATTTGGGCTTCAGGCGTTTTAAAAATTACTCATCGAGCTGTCACATAAGTGACCGCACATAATTTTCTTGATATCGAGTCTCATATTAAATCAATTCCGCAATCCGACATGAGAAGACGCCTCAATGTTCCCAACCAACAAAAAGCAAAGACACCTCATAAATAATATTACGACGACTTCATCATATAATTTTCTCCGCATTATATTTGATTTGGCATTCTCGATTCCATTTAATGCGTCGATAATCGTATTGATTTTGTAACCGCAAGACAATTTGCAAAAGCCTCAATTAGTAGATGAAGAACGCGCAAAAACGAGCATGATATTGAGTAAGTTAAGTATAAAAGAGTATGACATGACTTTATATACTAGATAAGTCATGAAGTAACAAAGCCAAAAACCACCAAAAGAAGTCGTTTTGAAGAAAAAAATACATTTTTGAAAAAATAGGCCAAAATACATTACCTTTTTTACGCCTGAAGGGAGAGAAAGTATTAAAAAATCATCCCCATGCCACCATCCAATAGGTAAGCAATCAAAATGAATATTTATAAAAGCTCAATTGACTCTTGACAAGTAGCCAAAATGAATTAGTCGACTGCATACTCTTCCTCATGCCTGTAAATACACCCCCTCTCCTACACAAAAAAATGAAGACCTTCTGATGATGTCAAAATTTCTCTACTTCTCTTATCCATTGAAGCTTTAGCCTTGAAAGAGAAAAATAAACCCCCCCTCCCTTTTACCTCATTTTCATTTTCTCTACCTCCTTTAACGCTTTTGTTCCATACGACCAAATCGTTAGGCGAAACACTAGCAAAAAAAATTTGGATGACCACAACTCTCCCTGAACAACCACGTCAATTTCATCTAACATCCAATGGCTTCGCGAGGCCGCAGAAATTCAAAAAGCCCATTTGAAGCAAGGGAAGCAAGGAACGGGGCCGATGGAAAAAATGACACGGTAGGAATTGGCGAGACCCCCGTCACAGCAAACCTAAGAGAGGTAACATCTCGTCGGTTTAGAAAAAATTAATATTTTATAAGCTTATTGCTTTGTTTGGCTTTAAACGATTATAAACGCATTCTAATGAAAATTCATATAAACTGTCGTTTAGCCTAGCATTAAGAAAATATTTTAATTATGGTTTATTTTGCGATATTTATTGTTATTTAGTTAAAGACACATATGATCATAATAATAATAAAATAGTAGACGTTTTTAGGAAATTGAATATTTTATAATTTTTCCTTGAATGTGACTAACTCTATTTCATTTTGCTAACGATAAACAGACGCATATGAATTTTATAATAATTTATGAAAAATCATTTAAATAATATCATAAAATAATCAATGCATTAAATCAACGAAAATTGTATAGAAAAATATATACTAGACGCACATAAATTAGATGTGTGAAAATATAATTCAATGTCTAAAAGATGAAAGAAAAATTACACTTATGATTTTTACATTGCCTAGAATAAAATATTCAGAAAAACAATCAACATTGCACTTAGAATATAGTTAAATGAAAATTGATCTTTCTAAATAACGTCGAAAGTTTGGCAAATTGTCAAACATCATCAATTAAACCATAGAATATGATTAGAATAAAATAAAATTTATTTTCTTGTTGAAAACACACATAATGTTAATATTAATGATTATATTAGCGAAGCGTCAATATCATGAGCTGACCCACGTATGAATCAGCGAGATAACCTAACCTAAAATATCGAGAATGTTGAAGTGAGAACAACTATGAAATACTCAACAACCCTGAAACTATCAATATCAGGAAATTAAATAAATATTGAAAGTTTGTAGGACTTGTTGGACATTGATAAGAATTTATCGATACAAATTTTAAAGTCTAAACAAACTTGGAAAAGCATTTGAAATCTTGCTAAGCGCGGGTTAGGGCAGCGCAGCGCATGAATTGCCTACTATAGGAATAAATGCCCATATTATCTTTTAGGGTGAAAATACCAAATTTTTCATAAGGATAAAATAAACTTCTAATAATTAATTAGATTCATGAAATAACTTGCGTCTCGAAAAAGAGTTACAAGTGGAAAGCGAAACCCTAAGAATAAGATGGGACCTTAAAATAGAAACCCTAGATTTGGGTGGGACTATTTCCCATGCTAAAAACACTTGCTCTTGTTTCTTTTTTATTCGTGCACGCATTGATGGTTGGACAAGAAAGATTGATTGTACTTGTAGCAAGTAGATCTGATTGTAAATATATAATCAGGATAATAAGAGGAAAGATTGCGCTATGCCTCCCCCACAGCTAGACGCGAAACCCTACTCCAAGGGAGATCGTTTTATACGGCCGCGAGGAGCTTTGGACCGGCCCCAACGGTGAGAGGTCGCTCGGTAAGAAATCCATTAGGCAGGAGGAGGCGAGAGTGTCAGGGGGGCTCTGGCCATAAATCTCTCGATCGCTCCTAAAAACAGTCTGACCCTCACACGAATCAGAATGGGATCCTTGAGTCCCTGATACTAATGAAGGAATGGAAATCTTAGAGGGTTTCTTTTCTTTTGCGCAGATAGAAGGGATTTTCCGGTGAACTGAGGATTATCTTCTGCGTAGGCAAAAATGAAAAATCATTGTAAATAACTTTGCGAAATAATAAATAAATATATTTTGCCAAAAGACTGTTTTCTCTGTCTTTGTGTTGCGCCGTAAAATTGCACGAATGAACCTATGATAATTGGGTTAATTAACGAAGCTGCTTTTATATGCCATAACTTAATGTAATAGATAATTAGAAAACTAAAGAAAACCATTTGTGGGAAGCAGGTGGGCGAGATCCCTAATATATCTGTCCTAAGGATGGGTGGTCCCGATAAGCTAGGAGCTTCTCTCAAGAGATTGAACGAAACATTAGTTAGGAAAAATTAGGCAGAGCCGAGTGTTGACTTACCTAGGGTCAGGTCTTAAAACCCTGATCAGAAATTATCTTAGGGGAAAGGTGCGATAGTTGTGCCAGAACTCCGTTAGGGTTCCCTAAATCCTAACCAGTTACTAGAAAAAAGTGTTGCACTCCATGAACCAACGGTACCTACGATCTCTCCAGTCGAACAAGAAGCCCTTGTGGGACACCTCCGATGAAGCTAGCTAATATATCGAGACCTGAGTTATCAAATTAGGAACCCGGTAGGTTGATCCTCATGGGGAAGGCCGGTACCTTCCGTTATGGGGTGGACTCTGGGAAACCTAGACGATAGACCCCGTGCATTCTCACAAGTGCTAGGCGAAGCCGTCTAGGATAGTTCTATGATGAACCATTAAAACGTGATGCCAGGGAATTGTTAGCAAGCACGTGACATATTGAGTTGATGTATTGCTGAATATTCATGGTGCATTGATCCCAAATTGAAACCCATGGGAGCTCTTTCCTAAATTTGAAGATGGCTAACCATGGAATGAATGAATTGACATAAATGTTTGAATATACCATTTGTCAATGCTAGTTCCATGCATTATTATGTATCTTAATGCATACCTATCTAATCAAAAGAGTATGCCCATGTTTGCAGATTGTTTAAGATAAAAATTAATCATAGGCTATAGACCAAAGAGTTATTGAACAAGACTTAAGGTAAGGAAAGAAATCCTCCAACTGCAACCCTTTTTGGGATAGATATCATTCTAATTACTCTTTTAATCTATAAGAAAAAAACCACTCTTAGTAATGTACCTTACTTTTAAGCCATGCATACTAGAATAGATATGCATCTCCAAATCAATAATATATGGGAGAGATCAATAATGTTGCATGTATTGTGCATGGTCAGAATGATAGGATGCATAGAGACCAAGAGCAATTGGAAATGCTTGTATAATTAGCAATGAGCAATGGACCCTCATAAGTGAAGCTTATAATAAAAATGTGTGCCTAGGTTGTAGGGCCAAAAGCACCATAGGAAACCTAAAAGCTCCACACACACGAGAGAGAGAGAGAGAGAGAGAGAGAGAGAGAGAGAGAGAGAGAGAATGCAATGAAGGTCCCAAAAAGCATAGGAGAGATGGAAATAGAAAGGCTAGACATGAAGTAAGTTTGCAATCATGTAACCATGCACATGTGAGATCCTCACTATGTTTCTACTATAGCACAGAGAGAGAGAGAGAGAGAGAGAGAGAGAGAGAGAGAGAATATACCTATATAAGTTTGTTGAGAATGTGACCATGGTTCCACCTTGTGACACCTATTGTAGGTGTTGAACTCACCTTTGGCAAGCTCTAATGATATCGCACTATTTCTCTCAACGGGGCACCATCAATGTGTGTGTGTGTGTGTGTGTGTGTGTGTGTGTGTGTGTGTGTGTGTGTGTGTGTGTGTGTGTGTGAGCTTAGTAAGGCCTATAAATAATCGAGAGTGCTTACTATCCTACAAATAGTCAAAATGCTTCTTAAAATCTAAAATATAGTGTAGTACAAAAGGAAAAACATAAAAAGAAAAATATGTTATAAAGAGAAGATGCTTGAAAGCACCCTTTGTGTGTTGCATAGGTCAGGTGATAGCTTCAAGGAATCATACAGTAAGAGATATTATAGATGCATTTTTCCATTCTTATCACTAAAAATTTATACATTTCCAAGCTCTAAATCCTCTTTAAAATTTGAAGGTCTTTTTGAGAGTTTGCAATTTTTTCTTTCTTAAACCTCAATTTTTTGTGTGAACACTCCCTTCAATAGTCTTCATGTACTGGAAGATGCAACAAATTAAGTGATATGATTGATCAAATAAATGCACTTTCTTAGGACCCTTTCAGGAGGCAACATCAAGTTGTCAATATTGGCATCATCCTTTGAGACACCATCCTTGCAATGATGTAGATGTTATGGCAGCAACAAGTGATATGCACATCACCAAAAAGAAAATGCTTGATGCCTTAACTTTCAGCCCATGATGAGCTGTCCCAATCATAGAGGATAGCAGTGTCCCTTTTCATGTTACTCCCTCTTTGGAGTCATTTTCTACATACATTGCAGGTTGCCTAAGCAAGGTTTACTTGGGCAACATCTATGCATGTGAGATAGAGGGTGTAGGTACCATTCACTTGGTCCTTGAAAACAGCCAAGAGTTGATTTTATAGGATGTCAAATATGTACTTGGCATAAAGTGGGCAGCTTGATGCAAGAGGGTATTTTACAACCTTTGGTGGTGGATCTTGGAAGGTCCACAAGGGCTCTATGCTGATTGTTAAAGGCAACAAAAGGGGGACTTTGTATTATTTGCATTGTAAAGCATTACCTGGCAAGTTCTTGGTTGTAGCTAAAGTTCATTCACAAATGGAACTTTAGCACAAAAGACTTGACTATATGAGCCAAAAAGGCCTTCAGGCTCTATTCTCTTTAGGGAGATTTGATGTAAAAGGCTTTGGTCTCGACTTTTGTAATGATTCCATATATGGAAAACGTTTGAAGTCTCCTTATTACTCTAGTGTTGTTAAGAAGTCCAATGCTCTTGATTTAGTACACTCGAACGTGTGTACTATGCCTGTTAATTCATATGGGGGTGCATGGTACTTTGTCACTTTTATTGATGATTTCAGTAGAAAGTCATGGGTGTATGTGTTAAAGAGCAAAAAGAAAGTTTTGGATGCTTTAAAAGGTTTCATGCTTTTGTTGCCACATAGAAAGGGCTTAAGTTTAAAGCTATAAGAACGGATAATAGGGGAGAGTATGTTTCTAACGAGTTCAAAAAGTTTTGTGAGATGCATGGCATTAAGAGAGAGTTGACAGCCCCTTATAATCCTGCATCAAATGGGGTAGCTGAAAGATATAATCGCACACTTTGTGAGAGAGACACATGCATGCTATCCAGAGCTAATCTCCCACGGCAGTTCTGCGGAGAGGCTCTTAGACTACAGTTTATATATGGAATCACTCTCCAAATCGTGGATTGGAAAATGGCATTCCTAAAGAGGTTTGGTCTGGCAAACCTACTTCATATGACCATTTGCGTGTCTTTGGTTGTGATGCCTTTGTGCATGTACCTGTAGATCAGGGGACCAAACAAACCTACTTCATATGACCATTTGCGTGTCTTTGGTTGTGATGCCTTTGTACATGTACCTGTAGATTAGAGGACCAAACTAGACATAAAATCCATCCAGGGCATCTTCATGGGATATGGAGATGAGGGAGAGATGGGTTATAGAGTTTGGCTTCCTCAAGGCAAGAAGATAGTACGCAGCCGAGACATAGTATTTAATAAGGCAAAGTTGATGAGACATGCTACATAGGGTGACCTTGACAAAAAGAAGGTCAAATTTCAGCATGAACAGCCAGCCATTCAGCAACCATTAGCTGAAGATTCTATTCCTTTTTATGCTGAAAATGAGCAGCAACCCATTGTGTTACAGCCAAAAGATAACGGAGAGTAAATAGATACACAAGATGGAATAGGACAGCAAGAAGAACATGCTGAAAACAGATTACAACAAGAAGGAAATACTAGAAATCAGCAACCAAGTGATGGTGTGCACATACCTAAGGATGTAGGCCCATTGCCTAACAATATAGGTCATTGGGTAAGGTCTACACGTGTCAAAAGGCAGCCAAAGAGGTTTCAACCATCTTTGGATTGCATTTTGTTCATTGATGAAGGTAAGCCTCTAAAATTTAGAGAGGCACAATCATGTGAAAATAAGAGAAAGTGGAAGCTTGCTATGTAGGAAGAGATGAAGTTGTTGAGAAACCCTTCACCCGCAATTTTGTGTTCTATGTTTTGCATTTAGGGTTTCACAGTGGACAACCCCAAAAAGAGGTTGGGCGCCCACAGTGGGACGCCACCCTAGACAGCTAGCGCCCTCCCTTCAAGTGCCACCCTAGACAGTCTCTTGCCTATTTATAGGCTACCTCTGTCACTCATTCTTCACGGCTCATTCATTCAGTCCGTCACCTCTTCTCTCCAACCTCTCCACTACCCTCACACCCCTTCAAGAGGACATTGCGGTTCGTGGTTCGTGATTCTCTTCATCATCTTCTTTCTACTATGGCATCCTTGTTCCCTTGTATCACATTCACTCCATGATTCAGATCTTCATCATTCCATTCATCAAAGTTTTTTCTCTTCTCTTCTCTTCTCCGTGTTTGCCGAGTTCACTCTGTTTTTCTCCCCGCAAACCCTACTATCTCGCTGGTACGTCATCTTTTGACATGGTATCAGAGCTCGATCTGCTCAAACAGTGGCAAAGATCCTCCACTCCAGTGAAGGCAAAGACCGGTGGCGGGTTCGGCATCCACTTCTCTTCTTCTTCCATTGCATCAACACCCTAATTGGCGGCTCCTTCCTCCTGCGTTTGCCATTTTCCAGTCTATATTCAAGGCTGTTGCTACTTTGACAGAAGTCTTTGTATGCAAATAACACATGGGAGCTTGTAGCTATCCCTAACAAATGGGTTTACAAGGTGAAATATATTGATGGGAAGCCCAAGTACAAGGCATAGTTAGTTACTAAGGGCCATACACAAAAGAAAGGCATAGACTTCCACGAGATCTTTTCACGAGTAGTGAAGATGACTATGCTCCCTGTTTTTTTTTTGCTCTCACTACATCCTTGGATTTAGAGTTGGATTAGATGGATGTAAAAAATGTTTTTCTTCATGGTGACCTAGATGAAGAGTTGTCTATGAAATAGCCCGAAGGTCTTGCTATTCCAGGGAAAGAGCATTTGGTTTGTAAGTTGAAACGCACTTATATGGGCCGAAACAAGCCCCTAGACAGTGGTACAAAAAGTTTGATACCTTCATGCTCAGCCATGGATTTAAACATAGTCATGCAAATCACTACTTATACACTAAAAAGGCTGATGATGAAAGCCTTATTGTGTTAGTCCTATATGTGGATGACATGCTGATTGCACGAAAGCATAAGAGTACTTTGAATCCTCTTAAAAGGTAGCTGAGTTCAGTCCTCTGAATAAAAGATTTAGGGGAAGCTAAACACATTTTGGGCATACACATTAAAAGAGATAGAGGGCAGCATTTGTTGTTTATCTAACAAGACAAGTACATTAGCAAAGTATTTGATAGATTTAATACGGTTGATGCTAAGCCTCTTAGTGTGCCTTTACTGCCACATACAAAGCTTAACAAAGTTGATTACCCAAAGAATGATGTAGTTGCTAGTACTATGAAGGGTATACCTTATGCATCAACTTGTGGATATTTGATGTATGCCATGGTTGCAACTCACCCTGACATTGCTCATACAATGGGAGTTGTTAGTAGATTCATATCTAACCTTGGCAAGCCGCATTGGGAAGCAGTGAAATGTATCTTTGATACTTGAAATGTACACAAGAGAAGTATATATGCTATGGACAAGGTATACTAGAGTTGCAGGGATTCTATGATTCAGACATGGCAGGAGATCTCGACACTAGAAAATCTACTAGTGGATATGTCTTTACTTTGGTTGGTGGGGCTATCTCTTGGCATAGCAGCTAAGAAACACGTTTCTTTGAATTTGAAACTTATGAAACGTTTCTTAAAGTACGAAACATTTTTTAGAGTAAAAAACGTGGGTGTTTTTTTTTTCTTTTTTTTTTGGGTGAGTTGAAACCCAAAACATGGTTTTTTTAACAAAAACTATTGGGCAAATGTTGATGATGTGTAATGACTCCTGAGGGCTCAAGATTCTGGATGAGAGACTAATTTTTTTGTGATTTTGTTTAGTTGTTGGACTTTGTCAATCTAGTATCTATTCTTGTCTTGAGAGTTGAATACCATACGACTTTAGTCTCATTTATGAGTTATTTATGATACATTATGATTCATTCTCAATTTTGACATTTTGTCAAATTGTCTTGAAATGAGGATCATGATGTTGCAACTTGACTCAATCCATATTGTAGATAGGCTATTTACATGTGAATTTCAATTTTCTTTGTATGATATGTATGAATCATAATATTCGAGTTCTAAACCATAGTATAGCTTGTCCAAAGACTAACTTTGACATAAGTGACAAGTTAATAATGGATCATGGATATGTAACGTATTATTCTCAATTAACTCTATTATCACTCAAGCTTTATTGTGTTGATTGAACGGAATCTCTAATGGGCAATCACGGATGCTAATCCTCGTTATATAAGAGAGCTCAATATGAAATTGCCAAAGGATGTTGTTCGTAATTAAACTAACCAAGATTTTAATTAATTGTGGGCAACGACCCACGAAACTCCAAGGAAATTATTCTCAAGTATGAAATTATTATTTAGATTCAATCCAAACTAGTCCCTAGGGAAGAGGGAATCCATGAAAACTATTGGAAGATCCCTATATAAAAAACCCGTGTTTCTTATTTTACCCCCTTTTGAAAGAAACTTACGAAACGTGTTTCTGACGTTTCGTTTCTCAACATTTCTGACGTTTCTAGCTGCTCTGTCTCTTGGTGTTCAAGGTTGCAGAAAATTGTGGCAATGAATACTACAGAGGCTAAATATATTTCAGCCACTGAAGCTTCTAAGGAAGCTATTTGGCTTGGCCGTCTAGTCAAGGATTCTGGTCTTTCTTCACATACTCTAATGCTTGGTTGTGATAGCCAAAGTGCAGTATGTCTAGCTAAGAATGCCATGTTCCATGCACGTACCAAACACATAAATGTATGGTATCACTTCATTCGACAGGTCTTGGATGATGGTCATGTCATAGTAGCTAAGATCAAAACCCAAGATAACCCAACAGATGTTCTCACTAAGAGTCTTGCAAAGGCTCGACATGGGCATTGTATCCAATTAGTGGAAGTTTGGCTAAAGATACCACTTCCGGCCTTTAAGTGGAAGGCTGTTGGGTGTAAAGTCCCTTCGTCTCCATGTATAAAGTTATATGGGTGTGAACACACCCTTCATCTCCATGTAGAAAGTTATATGGGTGTGAACACACCCTTATTGTACCCTAACATATAAATATATTTTTTATTATTTGTGTACCATCATAATCTGGTACACCTATCTCTCTGTGTTCACTCTCTCACACTCTAAACATTGTTGCTCTCACTTCTATCTCGCACTTCCATTGCGCATTCTCCCCTTCAAATAAATATTGGACCTACATCTGATGAAAATATATATATACATATGATTTTAAGTCTATACTTAATGTTTGGACTTAAAATATAAACTTAGAGATCCAAGTCAAAAGTAAGTGCAAGAGATAGTTGCAATAAGACTCAAGAGTTAAGACCCAATAGTATAGTATGAATAATGAAACCAACAACTTTATTCTCAACTAAATAGGCAATCTCATACAAAAAGTATATAAAAATGGATTGAGATAAAAGCCATCATCCATGGCTCAATCGAAATCAAGATACATGATCACTCTAAGTGCTCATATCACTCTAGGCTTCGAAGATAGAAGCATCCTCGTCCCCGCTTGAGGAGCCATCACTCTCCTCAACAAAATCACCCTTACTATTGACATCGCCCTCGTCATCATACTCGGGCTCTCTAAGCTCTATGTGAGAGGTAGTGATAGATATATCCTCTTGGGCCAAACTAGGAGTACTTCTCGAGCCACTCCTACGCTTCATGTAGCATCTAAGGATCCCACAAGCATCATGAATAGCCAATGTGCATGCCGAAGTGGAAGCTCCATCACTACCAACGCGAGGGCGAATAACAACACGAGCTCCGCATGCACAAGTGTGAGGGACCTGCTGGTCTATCTCCTCCAGCTTCAAATAAAGGTCCCCAGATATTTGCTCCTCAAAGTCCCTTTTGCGAGTCACACTTTTAAGTGTGCTACTCGACAGCTTGAGTGCATCCACATTCACCTGTACATTTAAAGGATGAAAAACTTAGATTAAACAAATGAAACATCTCTAATATATTTCATAATTTATGAATAAAGTTATAAACTAAAAACTATAAAAATTGGATATACGATACATGTCTTGCCATAGACATCTCACACATATTGCATAGCATGCATAAATTGGAGCAACAATAAATTAGTCGCTCAAATCGCCGCACACTTAGCTTATTACAAACTTTAGTGTGTACGAGGGAATAGACGAACCAATTCCTCTCAAATGCATCGATGAACAATCCTAAATCATATGAAGAGAAAATAAGTTTAAACTTCAAACTTGCAAGTTGTAATTAGAATCAAATGAAAAAAGATGATATTTTCTAACCTGTGCAAAAATGCATAAGGCCACTCTTTGAAGATGGAGCGATTGGTAGCCAAATGACTCCCACCAAAAAAAGGGATTCACCAACGATTCCCACTTTCAACAAATGGTAGATTCGAAAGTGATGCCCCTTTGATCACTATAATTAATAAGCTCTTGGAGGAAGACGCTATGGTACTCTTCCGCTAAAGCCTTTGGAAAAAAGGCATCACGGTTGGTAAAGACATTGTCATCCATGAAGAGAGAGGACTTTTTGAAGGTAGGAAGTAAGAGTATCATAAACTCGTGTATGGTTCGCTTCATCCACTCCCATCTCTTCTTCATCAAAAAGAGAATATCATCTCTATTAGGGGAAGACGTCACTACAATAGGTGTAAGAGAATAGAGGTGAAATTGCAAAAGAAAAAGAGTGAGACAATGTGAATTCAAGGTAATCGCTAAATGTTTCACCCCCAAAACATGTCACCCTTAAAACGTTACGTTTCACTCCAAAATGTTTCACCTTTGGGCAAGTCCCAAAAGAAACACCAAGTGAAACAATTGAATAATATATATACGAGATAGTTTTCTTTATAAATAATCAGTTGTAACTTATATATTTATATGAGGCGAATACTTTCATGTCAACAAAAGATGTCTATCTTATATGTAGAGTGTCTAAAAACTCTCAAAAAGAGCAAGAAAAAATGATTTTTTTCCAATTTAAAATGTGGTTTCAGTCAGTCATTTCACTCGGGGCATTTCGCATTTCACTGATACATTTCAAGCATTTCACATTTCAGTACCAGTGAAATGCATTTCGTAGTTACCATGCGTTAATTATAAATTCTAAAACTAAAAAGAGACATAAATCTTTTTTTAAAGAAAATAAAAAAAATATTGTGAAAAAAAGGCCTCCCTATCCAAGATGGTCGATGATTATATCTCCTCCATCACATCCTCCATAAGATAATAGAGCAGGTCAATAGTATCCCCCTCCAAGTCCCTTATGTGAAGCACCTTGTAGATAGGAGTGATAACAATCACAATGCCTCTCACATCCATCCAAAATTCCTCCTTTAAGCAAAGGCTTTGAACGGCCTTTGCTTCCACTTGGCTTGATGTGGACTCTCCTTCAAGCTACTCCTTCAACTTACCTAAGACGACCATTTTTTGTAGCTTTTGCAAACGTATAGAGACACTCGAGGAGAAGCCACATAGCCACATCCAAGTCTTCAAAGGGTTCTTCAACTCCAAGTCCGAGTATAAGCAATAAATCGCAAGAACTTGGACCTTGGAGTTGACGAAGCCAACGGTTATGTAAGCATCGTTAACAATCCTTGCCACCCACTCCAACTTGCCTATATCTTCCATAAGAAGATCTGGACAATGTGTAGCGCATGGCATCCATACTATGGATGGAAACTCAACTTCCCATTTCTGCCCCATAGATGCACAATTCAAGGTGTTGTCCATGACAACTTGCACCACATTTTGCGGCCCAATCTACAAGATTAAACACAATGAAGTAAGAATAAATTTGGGAGGTTTAAAAAAAAGAGAGATTGCAAAGTAATGAATTTAGAAGCATTATCTCAATGATCGCTTGCCATGTATGCCGATACATGAACAAGCCTATGGTTCTCCTTCCCCTTGTGTCCGCATCCACCGTTCATAGGAAATATATGCCTAGTGGATAAGATATGAGGGTGTTGATGATCCTCTTTTTTTACGGTCACTCCATCCATTGGATACGATAGAGCATCCATGCTTCGTCCAACCAACACACACCAGCTCAAAGAACTTATCAATCCTCTCTTACTCCTCATTGAATTTCTCGGTACGCATATCATTGTATGCGACACCATATCATCCCTCACATGGACCAATGTTGGCAATGGCTTTCACCATCCACTTCCATCGATCCATTTTGAGAATATGGAGAGTGAGATTACACTCAATTATGATGCATGTAATCTCTATTTCCGTTTGTCTTTGCCTCTCCTTAAGAAAGGATAAACGACCAAAAACTTACCATTGATGTACAGGGATCATATTGAACGGGTCCAAATGCAATAGACAAAACTAGACGGATCAAACGAGTTGACTCATCCATTGGACATGCACAACCCTAGGCTAAAATCTGCACAGTAGAGTGAGAAACCTACACAAAAGTATAGGCTGAATGGTCAGGAATATGTCTATTTATAGATGACAGATGTAGATGGACCCTCCTAAATTAAGGTTTACATAGAAACTCTTTTGAATCATTCCCAGTTTTAGGGTTTTTCATTAATTAAGCATGTTTAGGGTTGTTTAAGAGGCTAATCAACATCTAATGCATTTTTTAGCTCAACACCCCCTCTCAAGCCCAAAACATGATTAGAAAAGAAGGCCAACCTAGTTTTATCCCAAGGCGTCCCACCCCAAAGTAGCCAAGGTATCGGACAAAGGCTGCATGGTGGTTGCCCAGTGGACCCCCAAGACTACAAATGTAACCAGCCTTCCTTCTGTGGATGGGTGGTAAATCCCTAATTACAACTTCATTACAGCAGCAAACAATTAGTGCAAATCTAAAAATACAAATTTACCTACTAATCTTGGACAATGCACACTAGATTGGCCCCAAAATTGGCGCCTCTTTCGGTATTTCTTTAGCTTTATTGACGAAGAAGTTGATTTACAATGGGATTCTCCCAATCCCTTTCGGTATTCATCTTGTTTTGATGAATCACTAGCAAGTCTTTAATCCGATTTGCCCCTTGATTCGGGCAATCAATTGGCCTTCACCCGCTTTGATGGAGATGGAAAATGCCCCAAATTCAATTATTTGCTGGTCCCTCCACTTGAATAGGCTAAAACAGCTTTAGTCCTGCTGAATCCAAGTCTTGGAGCTTCCAATTCCTTGCATGCTTCCCAAGACTACTCCTAAACCCTAATTTCTACTGCAGATTTGGGTTTACAACAGAGAAATCTGAAATTTCTCAGCCTCCAAGGATCCAAATGCTGGATCTTCGGAGCAAGGCTGTGAAATGGCTGAAAGAGGAGATGGAAAGCTGTAGAGAGAGAAAATTCAGAGTTTTGCCACGAAGAATGACTGAAAATCAGTCAAATGCAGCTGCTGCTCTGCCACAATAGCTTGTAGATGCAAAGAATTAAAGAAAATCAGTCATTTACTGCTGTTGCCCTATCTCAACAGCCTGTAGATGCTATCTCCTACTATTGATTGGTCTTTTCCTGCCCTTGGCAACCTCAACAGATCCTTTAATGGCTGAAAATCAGACTAGCATCCTCTCTCCAGCCTCTAAAGACGTTTTTCAGTCTTGCATGGGCATTTTTGACAAGTGGCAGCCTTGCAAATGGTTTTTCTAGCACTTTTCATAATTAAATAATAATTTTCAGTCTTTAAATACTGAAAATTAATCTAATAATTATCTCGGTACCGTGAAAAATAATCTGACTGGCCAATAATTAAATTGGCTAGGCAACTTCCATTCCCAAGTGTCTCTGCGCCATCTTTCACCATCAAATTAGCATTAGGTACCATTAAACACCACTTCTCTAGTGTCACCAACTGACACTTATGGCCAAATGGATGACCTAGGACAACAACTAGCATCAGATACCACCAAGTACCTATGGGGCATAACTTATAGCAACTTTTGCCTTTGACATCCTGTGATTTCTTCGGGTCTCGGGCTCGTAAATTTACTTTAACCCCAATTGCACCTCACATGTGCAACATTTACTTAATCATGTGATTAAAAATGAATCCAATGTTTAGTGAGGTTTCAAAAATACATGTCCTCATGACAACCATCCCGGCGATGGAACCATGTAACAGCCTTCCTTCCATGGATAAGTCGTAAATCCGTGATCACAACTTAATTACAGCAACAAACAATTAGTGCAAATCTAAAAATACAAATTTACCCACTAATCTTGGACAATGCACACCCAATTGGCCCCAAAAAATGACACCTCTTTCGATATTTCTTTAGCTTTATTGAAGAAAAAATTGATCATTCTTCCAATCCCCTTCACAATCCAAACTCCCCTTGCTATCCAAAGTGACCAACAAGTCTTCAATCTATCTTGCCCCTTGATTTGGGTACTTAATTGGCCTTCACCCACTTCATAGACGATGGAAATGACCCAAATTCAATGGCTGGCTAGTCCTCCACCTGAATTTAGCTTAAATTCATCTTCAGCCTTGTGGAATCCAAGTCTTGGAGCTTCCAATTATTAGCACACTTTCCAAGGCTACTGGTAAACCCCAATTTTTGCTGTAAATTAGGATTTACAACAGAGAAATTTGCAATTTCTCAACCTCCAGGGTCCAAATGCTGAGATCTTCAGAGCAAGGATATGAAATGGCTGGGAGATGAGAGAGAAAGCTATAGAGAGAGAAAATTCAGAGTTCTGTCGCGAAGAATGACTGAAAATCAGTCAAATGCAACTGCCGCCTTACCATGACAACTTGTAGATGCAAAGAACTAAAGAAAATCAATGATTTGCTACTGCTGCCCTGTCTTAACAGGCTATAGATGCTGTCACCTATAGTTGATTGGTCTGCCCCTTGGCTACCTCAGAAGGTCCTCCAATGGCTAGCTAGTCCTCAACCTGAATTTAGCTGAAATTCATCTTCAGCCTTATTGAATCCAAGTCTTGGGGACACACTTCCCAAGGCTGCTGCTAAACCCTAATTTTTGCCATAAATTAGGGTTTACAATAGTAGAATTTGCAATTTCTCAACCTTCAAGGGTCCAAATGATGAGATCTTCGAAGCAAGGCTATAAAATGGTTGCGGGATGAGAGAGAAAACTGTAGAGAGAGAAAATTCAAAGTTTTATCACGAAGAATGACTAAAAATCAGTCAAATGCAGCTGCTGCCCTGCCACAATAGTTTTTACATGCAAAGAACTGAAGAAAATCAGTCATTTACTACAATTGCCCTGTCTCAACAACCTGTAGATGCTGTTACATGCTGTTGATCGGTCTTTTCTTGCCCTTGGCTGCCTTAGAAGGTCCTCCAATGGCTGCAAATCAGACCAGTAGTCTCTCCTCCCTCTCTCTAGTAGGCTAAATTTATAAAAATGGCTCTCTCTCTCTCTCTAAAGACATTTTTCAACCTTGCATGGGCATTTTTGACAAGTGGCAACCTTCCCAAATGATTTTTTCAGCATTTTTCATAATTAAATATTAATTTTCAGCTTTTAAATACTTAAAATTAATCTAATAATTATTTCGGTGCCCTGAAAAATAATCTAACTAGCCAATAATTAAATTGGTTAGGCAACTTCCATTCCCGAGTATCTTTACGTCATTTTTTACCATCAGATTGGCATTAAGTACCATTAAACGCCACTTCTCTAGTGTCACCAACTGACACTTATGGCCAAATGAATGACCTAGGCCAACAACTGGCACCAAATACCACCAAGTACCTGTGCAACATAAGTTATAGTAACTTTCGCCTTTGGCATCCCGTGATTTCTTGGAGTCCCGGGCTCATAAATAAGCTAATGCGAAAGTATAGTTCTAGTGTCCGGGTGAAACTCATACTCATCTGCATACATCTCACAGTGACTAATACACTAAGTATTGATCTCATGGCAAACATACTGTCAGTACAATACCTTGGATGCATGCTGAATATATCTGAGATCCACTATATACAAGAGCTGTCCATAACTGGAGGAGAGAGAGTGCTAGCTCCCCCTTAAGCATTAGGCAATACTCTGGACCCTTGCTTTGTTAAACCTGACGCAACTCGAACTAAAGTGGGCTCTAACTGGAAGGCATCTAGGTAAAGCTGCAACAACTGAGGATGGTTTGCCAAGTCATCCTCCTTCATCCATTTGGCATCCATTGGTGAATAATTCTGAAATTTCACCAAGTATCTCCTGGAAACTTTACCTTTGATCTTTCCTTCCTTATGTGCCAAAATCTGCTCAGGTACCAAAATCTCATCTAGCTCCTCAACCTCAAGCTGAATTTCAGCAGACATATCCTCTGGCACATCACCATGAAAAGGCCTCAATAAGCTGACATAAAAGGCATTGTGTATCCGCCAATGTAGAGGTAATTTTAGCCGATATGCCACATCACTAATCTTCTCCAACACTTGGAAAGGCCCATAGTATCTCATACTCAACTTCGGATACAATCTTTCTCTTCCTTTCATCTTTTTCAACCTTGCCTTTTCAAAATGCAGCAATACATAATCACCCTCTGCAAACTGCAAAGCACGTCTGTAGCGATCAGTTGTCTTCTTTTGCTTTTCTTGCGATCTCTGAAGTGTATATTTTATCTATGCATAGGCTACATTCAAGTTTTCCATATAATGATCAGCCTCAAAGATCTCCACGTAGACAGTGCATAAATTACAGCCAAGAGCTCTTTCTCATAGACCTGCAAATTCTTTCTTTTACACCGTGGAGAATTCGGCTCTCATAAGCCACAACTCAGCCATCCTGCATAAGAATAGCCTCAATGTTGTTACCACATACATCACATTGAACTATGAATGACTTCCTTAGATCGGGCAACACAAGCACAGGATCTGAAGTCATCTTTTCCTTCAACTTTTCAAATGCCTAAATTTCTACTGCTATCCATCTAAATGGCACATCCTTCTTCTACAAGGCATGCAATGGAGATGCAATTTCAGCAAACCCGCGTACATACTTCCTGTAGTAAGAACATAAACCCAAGAAGCTGCGGATCTCATGCACATTCCTCAAAGGTGGCCATGATCATATTGCTTCAACCTTTGCAAGGTCCATGCGAATACCATCAGCCGATACAATATGCCCCAAAAAGTGGATTTCATGCAAGAAGAATTCACTTTTCTTGTCATTGATAACCAGCCTATGGTCAGGCAGTTCATTGAACACAATATCCAAGTGTTTTCTATGCTTCGCCTCGTTCTTTGAATAGACAATCATGTCATCAAAAAGTGCCCACAAATCCTCTATATGGCGTGAAGATACGATCCTTCATCCGATTAAAAGTAGCAAGAGTATTTGTAAGTCCAAAAGGCATAACAAGAAACTCATGCAATCCAAAAGATATCCTAAAAGTTGTCTTAGACATATCTTCTGGTCTAATGCATATCTAATGATATCCACTTTTCAAATCTATACGGCTAAATATGGTTGTCCCTTGCAATCCCTCCATAACATTATCGATCTGAGAAATCGGAAAGCGATTCTTTATCGTGATCTTGTTCAAAGCACGTTAATCAATGCACATATGCCATGAACCATCCGTTTTCTACACCAAAAGCACTAGAGAACGAAAAGGAGATGAGCTGGGCTGAATCAACCCTTTTTCTAACAGCTCATTTACCTAAGTAATAATCTCCTATTGTTGGGCTGCACTGACTCTGTAGGGTGGCTTATTAGGTGAGCTACTTCCAGGGATAAGATCTATGCCATGATCTTCTGGCCTTTCAAGCAGTAGCTGCCCTGGAAGTAATTGAGAGAAGTAATCAACATACATTTTCAAAAATGACACGCGATCCTTCTCTAACTTAGACATGTTCCCAACATTCTCACTATCATATTTATCCTTAGTAAAAAACCAAGTACAGTGAAAGATTATTTTTCATTACTTTAGAAATGGCAGCTGCAGGTACTATAGGGACAGATTCACCTTTCAACTTTACATCAAGTGTGAGTACCTTTCCCTTATGCCGAATAGTGATCTTTTTTGCACGGGAATCAATCACTGCATGCATACGATGACACCATGGCATACCAAGCAATACATCACAACCCTCAAGTGGAGCAATGAATAACTCTTCACTGTCCACATATCCTTGTATGTGCAACTGAAGCTTTCCAATGAGCAGCGTGACAGGCTCTGCATGGCCTTTACATGCCATTCCAAATTCCCCCATGGGTCACATCTCATCCTCTCTGATGCCTAGACGGGCGGCCATGTCAACAGAGATTAAGTTGTCTTGTGCACCATTATCAAAGAAAATCAATGCATATTGATCCCTAATTTTTCCCCATGCTTTGCACAACTCAATAGCATCATCATTGGGCTGATCACTAACAACATCGGGCACCAATCCCACTAATGTTTTAGGCTTCTTTCCTTTAGAATCTCCCTGATTTTCTGATTTTCCAGCTTGCTGCCTATTGGGACAGTCCCTAGCAATGTGACCCTCCTGTTCACAAATAAAACATTTATTTGCATCCATCCATTCCCTACGTTGTGCCAATGTCTTCGAGCCCTTTCTTTGTTGTTTTGGCCTCTTTTCAAGCTGATATTCAGATCTCAGGCTTAAACAACTTTTTATTCGGCTTTTCCCCACTCTCTAGGAAGCCCGAATCCTTCCCACGCAGCAAAGCATCGATTGTAGCAGCAGTCTCTATAAGCTGAGACATGCTAGACACACTGGATTTAATGCAAAAATCCATGATTCCTTTGGGCAGCTCACAAACATGTTTTTCCACTTGCTCATGAAGGGGTACAAGGCCATAAGAGGTAATAGGCAGCAATGCATCCCAAAACTTTTTATTATATTGCTCCAAATTCTTACATTCCTTAGCATCCAACTTATTCCAAGCTGTCATGATATCCACCTCAAAGGTACTTGTCAACCAATTCAATGCAAACATTTGCTTGAATTGTACCCACAATGACGGTGCTCTACCTTGCATCAAAAGAGTGGACCACCATTGTAATGCATTCCCTTTCAAGAAAGTGGTTGCCTTTCGAATCTTTGAGAACTCCATGAAGTTCCCCCCTGAATAGGCTACATCAAATTGTTGAATGAAAGTCAAAGCTTTCAGCCTATCTTGTACACCGCTAAAGGACTCAAACTTCACTCCTTTTCCACCCTCATCATAGTCTTTTGCTGCCCCTTTGGGTGTCAAGTTGTCATACACTGGCTATTGCAAAAAGGGTGCATTTGCTGAATTTACATCAAAATCAACACCAAATGGAGCATTTGCATGACCAACATTCATTCCTTGAGCCCCGTAAGCATTCGGGGGTGCAAATGCAGTACCAAACATGCTACTTGTACCCCAGGCATCAAGTCAATGCTGCCATACATAGGGCTTTGCATATTTCCAGTCATACCCGAATACATTGGGCCTTGCACTCCATGCATTGGTTGCTGCATACCATAGGGATTTGTGCCATACATTCCCGTATGTGGTCCTTGTCCAACCATAGCATGAAAAATCGTGCTTCCACCAAAATATCCTAGCTGGCCTATCATAGCATGCACGCTTGGCTGTCCAAAATCCATTGGATTTGCACTTCCGTAATGGCCTTGCATTTGCATTCCTTGCCTCGTAGGTATCACCTGTTTTTACAAGAAGGAACTTGGAAACCCTAGGTCTAACGACGTCAGTCTAATATAATCAGGAACAGATTGTTTCATGACTCCGTTCAATGAGTAGAATAAGTCTCATAGTTTGATGCGACACTTACGCAACGTGCGGAGTCATACGATCTTGTGATTGGATCACAAGGGAATGGCCAAATTCTCGCAACGAGGATGGCAAGTCCTTACGCAATTTATCTTGCAAGAGGATGAATAATCATCCTAATTTAGTATCTTTCTTGAGTAAAGAAGATTGATTGGAGCATCTTTGGGAGCTTCAAATGAAGGGTTTGACATTATCTTAGGTGCATCTTGCTGTACCGAAGATATAGAGGATGTCTTCTTCTTCCTGCCTTTGCTGTCTTTCTTTGGAGCATTCAAAAATCGGGTAAATTGAGAATCCTTTGCCAATTCAGCAAAGAGATTTGTTGCTATCCTCATCCAATTCTTGAACTGGTCATCAAATATAAGCATGTTTTGGGACTATTTAAGAGGCTAATCAGTATGAACCGCATTTCTTAGCTCAACAATGTCTTATGTGCAAAATGGATCCTAGGGAGACATTTCATTGACACAAGCCATACTCACAATGAAAGAAATTAAGTATCAAGCTCACCTCCCAACCATAGAGCCAAACGGGCTCACCACTGAGCCCAAGACCTAGCAACACTCTGGGTCATGACCACATCCCAAGGATTGGCGTCGCATCCACCATCCCAATGTATGAATGCATGGGCCAATGGGCCAAGAGTCCAAGAGTGGTGATCACACATGAATGTGCACGATAGAGAGAGAGAGAGAGAGAATTCTCTCTCCTCGAGTGACAATGAAAACTAGGAGTTCAAGTAAGGATAGATAGAAAGAGTCATCTATATCGGACAGAGAGAGAGAGAGAGACAGAAACATCGGACTGGTTTGCTAGAAAGGTAGACGAGACAAGTAGAACCGCACGGAATAGAACTGCATGGGAGGAATCGCCATTCACAAGGCACAAGGGCAGTCATCTCATTAACGGGGGCACACGTTACCACATTGGCAACTTTAGGAAGCTTTTTTTTCCGTGTGGGGGAGGGGAGAGTAGCAACATGGAAGGTAGGCCGACTTTGATTTAAACATGGGAATTTTTTCTTTGCGCCATGTTTACATTTCTTCTCTTGGGGGAATAAGAACAATCAAACAATTGATTTAACTTCTTTCTTCTTCTTTTCCTATAACCTTTGTTTTACAAGATTTTAAACTACACCTACCCTCCTACTTTAAACAAAAAAGCTGCCCCTTGCCTATTGCTTGTTTATTTATTTATTTATTTATTTATTTATTTATTTATTTATTTATTTATTAAATGACTCAGCTCTATCTTAAATGTCGATATTGTCTCCATTTATTCTACTCTCCTCTCTTGCACTCCATCTCTAAATTTCCATCTCTCTCTCTCTCTCTCTCAACTTCCTTTTTTCTCTAAACAAATTTTCTCTTACCAATACCATGACTTCTCATGGGGTATCTCCTTTTGATATGCCTATTCCCACTAAACCTCAACACATGGAGGATCCATGTCTAGCTTCCCTTGAATCCAAGCACATGCATGGGAAGCATCCCGAAGCTTCTTTTTCTTTCGAATCTGATGGAGACTGTGGATCATTGGGATCAATGAATATCGGATTTGGATTTGTCAATCCAATAGTACCATCAGCTTATGGATTTCTGACTTATGAGCCTTGACCATATCAATGTCATTCTTGGCATCCATGGTTCTTTGATAAATATTCCTCCTTGTATATCAACTATAAAAACAATATACGTTTTTTGACTTTGATGGTCATTTCAATGTGATTGAGGGTTGTTTACCCTTTAGGATCACAAAGAAAAATGTGCATATGATTTCATCAATGGAATTTACTCGGTTTTTTCAATCCAAGTATTAGTATTTATATTTGTTTTGTTAAAAAAGTTCAATCATCTAATTCGTAATATAATTCAATTTCTTTTAATAATAATCTTAATATGAATTCAAATGTAAGTGAGTATTTAGATCCGATATTACATGAGTATATTGATATCTTCTCTTCTTCTTCCATGATGCCACTAACTCCTTGCAATCCTTGCATAAATGGCCCTTCTTTTCACAATGACAATGCTGAGCCTTTGTCTTCTTCTCCCTACCACCCCTTTCTGAAGCTACAAAAGCCTCATCATGGCCACCATATCGAGATGGAAACCTTCCTCGTAACCTCAAGGATACCTCATACTCAAGCAACATAGAGGACATATGAGTAAAGCTCACTGGCGTTGATGATGTATGGGCCTATAAAGCATTGGCAACTCCATCAAAGCTCTAGAGCGAGCTTATACAATACAATCTCCACAAGATGAGCATCTAGAAGGATGAACTACATGTGTCGAAGCTAATCTTACACCTATGTAACACAGAGCAAGAAAGATTGGATAGTATCTTTAGGCTCAAACTTCATTGTTGGAGTTGACCATGGGGGGTCATAGCTCGCACGGTCAATGGAGCCTCATACATCACCTAGAGCTTCTCCCACACCTTTGAAGCTATCTAACAAAAGGTGATTGCTAGTAGAACCTCTTTAGAAATACATCGGAGAATAGAAAAATAGGCACGAGCATCATCTATATCCCATGTAAGCATAGCTTCCTCATAGTTGTCGGGGTCCCAATCATCTAGAAGAGGAGTTGGAATCCGGGGTCGCATAATAGCTCTCAAAACCACATACCATAATCACTTCATACCAACACTCCAAGTTAGATAGTCAAGACCACGAAGCTTATCATCACTTGAGCAGTAGGCACGTGCCATTTGGAGGGATAGGATGAGGAGATAAAGCAAAGAAGGGAAATAAAGAAAGAGTACAGACATAATACAGCAGAGATTGTACTGTCAGAGTTTACACACAATCGATCACAAAAGTGACTGTTGAAATAGGGAAAATCCAATCTAATGCAACCAAAAGAGCCTGGAGAAATGGTCGCCCAGCTTGCAAAGAGGAAAGTCAGAAGAAGACAGATCAGCACTGCAGCAGTGTGAGGGCAGACCAGCAACAGCACCAAGATCCCGAACACTAGTGTCTAATACCATGTCAAAAGTAGGTGCAGCCATAGAAACATGTGGGACTGCTGTAACAGACTGCACAATACAAGAGAGAAGAAAGAGAGCGGAAACACTGCAAGAAAAAACTCAAAAGAGTGCTCAAGAAATGGAATTCATATACCAAGACATGAGCAGGTGCACACAACAGTGAGTCACCGGCTGAGTGGGTACTAGCACCGGCTCCCTCTCTAATAGGACTTGCAAGTAGCAAAGTATGTTGATGACATGTCTAATGAGGAGGGAGCCCGACTATAAACAACCAATAAACAAGATTAGGTCAGCCAGCATCTGGGCCCAAAAATAAAGTCGGCCAGCCAAAACGACCAAGTTGCCCATAAAACACGGGCCAATAAACTGGTGCCAACTGATCCACTTTGGAAAACAAATGCACAGCCCACTACAATATACGCAGACTCACACATGGACTGACTAATCTACTAACAAAATACAAATGTTACCAATTAAACTTGAACAAGAGACCCTCAGTTGGCCCCAAAATTTCACATAAACTGAAAATACAAATGTTACCAATTAATCTTGAACGATAGACTCCCAATTGGCCCCAAAATTGGCGTCCCTTGCTATTCCTTTAGCTTCTATTAAAAATGGATGAAGTATCCTAAGATTTGGCTCCAATCTCCTTCACCATCCAATACCCCACGTTGTAAAAAATGACCAGCAAGCCTTCAATCTGGTTTGCCCCTTGATCTAACAGGGGATTGGCCTCTAATTGACCCTTGGCTGGTCGTAATGAGCCCCAAATTCAATTGGGATGGCTGGCTTCTTGAAATCTCTAGCAATCCCTTGAATTCCAGCTGCTGGTTTCAAGTACTAAGCCTTCAATTTCCTAGCACAGGACCCAAGGTGGCTGTTAAACCCTAATTTTTACTTGTAAATTATGGTTTACAGCAGCAAATGCTCTGCTGTCCAGCCTTCTGTGGCTGACATCTGCTGCAAATGGCTGATGAAAGCTGAGGGATTTCTTGTACAGGAGAAAAAAAACTGAGAGAGAAATTTCTGATTTTTATCAGGAGAAAGTGTTAGAACCACCTGTTATCCGCTGTGAAACAGCATTAAATGATGTTGCCCAGCAGCCTAGAGGCCTCATATGGATGTCACCCAGCCCCAAAGGGAATCTCCAACTACTACCCTCCTTGTTGGAGTTGTTGCCTGCAGTAGGAGCCTTCCTAGCTGGCTGGAAATGGCCAAAACCTGCTGGTACTTTCTTGGACAGCACTCTCTCCTTCTCTCTCAACCTACACAATCCATTGAATGGCTGGAATGACCCTCCAGCAACCTCTAATAGCATTTCCTTCACTTGATTGGGAAAGTTTTGACAAGTGGCAACCTGTTTGCCACTTGACAGCCTTCTAGATGGATTTTTCAGCCATTTAAATTAAATTAATTTTAGCCCTTGTCTCTACCCAAAAAATTGCATTGCCCATCCAGAATTAAATTGGCTAGGCCATTTTGACTCCCAAGTCGTCTTGAGTATTGATTAGCCCCTAAACTCACCTTAATTGGTTCATAGTATCTTGGAACAAGGGGATGGAAACAGAGACAAGGAACGTTCAAAAGTAGGAGACAAGGACGGGGGCTAGGACAAGAGAGGGGGCGGCATATATAAATAACAATTTAAATTTCAGTCACCAAATATATGCATGTGATGTGGTGGGTGGATGTGTGGGTGAATGTGTACTACCAAAGACCATATGCATGTGCATGCCTACGTTGGACGATGTCTATCATGTCTCCCAACTTGGGGTGAACTTGTTATCTATTCAATAGCTTTACCGGTTGGGGTGAGCGGTCTCCTTTATAGCGACCACGGTTGAGGTTCTTCAGACCAGTTTAGTAATTGCTCATGATGAGACACAACCTAGTGGCCTATACCACCTAACTCAGTTTCTTTCCGATCCAACAGCTACAAGCTCAAAGTTCCACCGCTTCCAAGCTTTGGCCACCACACAAGAGCCTATGAACAATGAGCGTCTTTGGCATTATCACTTGGGGCATCTTGAGTACGACTCTATGACCTATCTCACCTACAGATGGTTGAGGGCCTTCCCTACCTAAAACTATCTAGAGATGTCTATAAAGCCTACCAACTAGGAAAATAGCAGCATATTCCTTTCCTTCAGCAATCTACACATATAGTTGGGGCACCCCTAACATTGATCCATGTTGATCTTTGCAAGCCAACATCCATTGCCACCTTCAACGGCACATTGGACTTCATTTTTATGGTGGATGGTTTTTCTACGTATATGTGGGTGTATTTCTTAAAGCATAAATCTGATGCATTCACCTACTTCTCTGCTTGGGTATTGTTAGTGCATAACCAAACTCATCATCTTGTAAGTTGCATGAGTGATAGTGGTGGTGAGTTTATCTCCCACAACTCACTGAGTTTCTACAGAAGCATGAAATCTCTCGCCCACCTCTACTAACTTTCCCTTCTCAAAACGAAGTCGTAGAGCATAGGAACTAGATAGTCATGAACATGGCACGCTCTATGATATTTGCAGCAGAGCTCCCTAAGTGCCCCTGGATCAAGGCTATTAGCACTACCATCTACATCCTCAACCAGTAGGTACCCCACTACTGTGGTCTCTCAAATGACTCTATATCATGCATTCTTTGACTCTCAGCCTGTAGTTTCCTACTTTTGAGTCTTGGGTGTTGTGCTTACACGCACACTCTTGATGATAGGATAGAAAAGCTCACTCCCCAAGCTAATCTTCTAATTTTTGTAGAATACTCCTCTCCAAGGCAGAACCCTATCATCTGTTTGATCCTCGAACAAACAAGATGATCGTATGAAGAGATGTAATTTTTATGAGAGGGACATTGTGCAATCATCTGCACCAGACTTCAAGACGCTTCCTCATCATACCCCATCAAAGATAGTGCCTTCTGAGCCAGGTCTATGACCCACTCCTAACCTTCCCACTATAGATTCTTTAGCTCTTAGGCCCCCTCCCCTCCATGAGACCCATTACCTTGCTGGTACTAGCAAACCATGCAAGATTCAAGAATCCTTGCACCGGATTTCACTTTCGAGGGCTTAAAAGATCTGCCCAACTTACCCCTCAATCTTCATTTGTATCGTTGTTTACAGCTAATTATATAGCACATTCAGAGCCAAAAAGTTGGCAAAAGACTCTTCAGCACCCCCAACTTACCCTCAATCTTCATTTGTGTCGATATTTACAGCTAATTATACAGCACATTTAGAGCCAAAAAGTTGGCAAAAGACTCTTCAGCACCCCCAATGGCGAGAGGCCATGGAAAAGAAACTTGAGAGTATTAACCAGAATGAGACTTGGACCTTGGTGGATTGTTTGAGTCACAAGAAAGCCATCAGGACCAAGTGGATTTTTAGGACCAAGTGAAAAGTTGATGTGATTTTAGACAAGAACAAGCTCGCCTTGCAATGTTAGGGTTTTGACAAAAGCAAGGCCTTGACTATAAAGAGACCTTTGCTCCTACTTCACTATTGACATCATCCTACACCACAATTTGCCAATCTATCAGATGGATGTCAAAAAAGCCTTTCCATATGATTATTTAAAGCAAGAAGTCAATGTGGAGCAGCCACTTAGGTTGTCTTTTATTGACTAGAAAGATAAAGTCTTTCATTTCAAGAAAGCTCTTTCTTGATGTGTCTAGTCGTTTGGAAGAGAGAAAGAAGAGAAAAACCTAGGCAGAAAAATAAAAACGCCATGTTAGGCATTTGATGATTACTTTGCACAAGATCCTCATCATTTCTCACGTGTGATAGATGAAACGAAGTCCCCCTCGTTATCCTCTACATGATGATGTAAATTTCATAGCTTGATATGAAGAATAAAGAATGTTGGTTTTTTACTCTTTCTCTCTCCTCCCTCAAAACAGTCTTTCTCGCTCATTCCTTTTCTCTTACATGGCACTCTACAATGGTACCACTATTGTTGCTACAACAATAACAAGCCATTTCCAACTAGCAGGAGAACCTCCAAGAGTTGGTGACATGCCAAGAAGAGACAATACCAACAGACGATAGTAGTTTGAGGGCCATTTTAGCCAAGCAATATCATATTTGGAGTGTTTCATCACTGGAGACAGCTTTAATGGCTATCTAGACACGGCGACAGTCGATTTCTTTTGCCCCTCCAATCATGACCTAGCTATGTGCTAAAGAATAGAGAGTTGCTAGAACGCTCCCTGCCATCACGTCACAAAGCTGCCCCCCCGGGTCACGTGTCAAAAAACATAGATCTAGAGCATAGCACTGACTATGGAGGATGGAAGTCGGTAACAAGACTCATAGTGATATGGACAAGAAGACAAGCTATTGCTCAAGTGAATTAGGTTCCAAGATGTAGACTTGGACTCATAAACAGAATCTTGAGCTAACTATGACAGAGACACAAAATGAAGTACAAAGTACAAATAGCATTGCATTGAAAAGTGAACCAAGTACATGTCTTTGTAGCTTTTCAACTTCTCCACTCTCCTCACTGTGCATATGGGATTCAGAACATCTCTTCCTGGAGCATACATCATTTGTTATTTCTCAACACTCCCCCTCAAATAATGAGTCCCTACACTTCCTGGCATTTGCTCCCCCTACATGCTAACATGGCCCGAGAGACTAGCTCATAGGCAGCCTAGTCAAGTTAAATCTTAAGACTTTACATCTTTGGCAAGAGTTTTTACAAAGCAAATCCACTATGAGAATAAATTCCTGAGAACAATTTGTCAAAGTTATTGATGGTAGTGGAAGCATCTTCTTCTTTTTCTTCATTCATGAATTGACTTTGGTGGTGGTCATTCGACATCTACTGTGCTCTTTTCTTGTGGAAACATTCACTGCCAATATAGCCAGTCATACCACAATAATGACATGTCATCGGACTTTTGTTGTCGGTGTTGAATCCTCGACCTCTTCCTTTGGGTCCAGCAACTCCTTTGGTGTATAAGAGATTTTCCCTTGAGCTGGTTTCTTTTACATCTTTGGTTTTAAATTTGCTTTCTCCATCAAGCAGTGAGTACTCAATGTCTTTGAGTGAGAGACCGGGAACATTACTTAGTATTGAAACAAGGATCTCATACGGTTCATGATTAACATTGGCAAGTAGCACTGCTATTGCCTCATCCTCATCAATGTTCTTTTTAAGAGTTGCTAGCTGAGTTTTAAGGCTCTTGAACTTATTGATGTGTACAATCATAGATGAACTGTCTTTTACATCCGACTTATAAAACTGCATAAGTAATTTTACCTTTTAAGTTCTTTGCTTCTATACCAAAGATCTTGTCAAGTTCTTCCCATGTCTTCTTTGCATCCTTGATGCCGGAGATGTGGTGTAATACATCATCTGATAGACCCCACGCAATAATACCTAGAGCTTTGTTGTTCATCTTCTTCCATGCCTTTGTTTTAGGCTGGTCTTCTGTAGCATCTTCCTCTTTAGCATTGTCATCTGCATCATCTTCCTCAAAGAGATCCCAGAGGTCTTTTCTCATGAGATGGTACATGGTTTTCTCCTTCCAGGTGTGAAAGCCTTCACCATTAAACTTTGGTATCTGTTCCACTTCAGTCATCTTAGAAGGAAGTCTTACCACGAGGACACTCGGGCTAACCTTTTACAAAGAAATTGAGACTTACAATTGGATTTGATCAATAGGGCTTTAAATCATTACAAGTGCTTAGAATGAACTTTTAAGCAGCTGAGGTAAAATCAGTGAATTCATAAGTGAGTTAAATACACAAGTGCCAAGAGACACTGATTGAGTATCAAGGGATACTATTGATGTTGAGTCTCCTTGTTGAGCTAGATGTTGTTGACTTGATTCTTCCAACTCTTCAAAAATCCTCAAAGGCTTGTCCTCCTTGTTGATTAATCAGTGGCATTGAGTTTGCAAGGGATCTCTTGAGACTTCCAACTAGCAAAGATAAGCAAATAAAGTGAGAAATGAAGTTTAGTCACTTTTGGCTATGGTGGATTGTGATTAGGATTCTCAGCCCGACTGGTTTTTCCCTCTAGCAACGCACCTTGTTGATGATTTGGACTAAGATTTGATAGAAAGTAGGCTTGCATAGTGAGCTTCAAAAGCCCTATGCTCACAGGGAGAATCGCGGTCTGTGCGCGCAGCAGCAGCAGTATGAACAGAGGTCGGCGCAGTTCACGCAAAAATGACGAATCCTGACAATGCCGACGCCAGGGAGCATCAATGTTGTTGATTAATGTTATATTAATAAGGTAAATTACGGGAAATAGGCACGAGGGATGACCGTCTGGGGCCTTGGGCGCCCGAACGGGGTTTAGGGGAGCCTAGAATTAAAGAGAGTCCAGGAATAGTAGGACTCACCAACAAATGAAGGCTGGCAATCGGATTACGATGAGAGTTGCTAGCAATAACTAGGCAAGGCTGGGAGGAAAAAAGATCTCGTGCCCTTTTGAGTATGGGATGGTGACTCTTCCGTTCTCTCCATGAAGTCTTTTCCAGGCGATTCCGAGGGTCAGGTGATTAAGCGTAAGGGCCAGGTGATTTGACGGACACGTCATCCGTCAGTCGTTTAAAGACGCCGCAGGGAGTTGTAGGTCGTGGTCATGTGACGTCACGAAAAGTGTGACACGCTGCAGGGAGACGGAAAGTGTGAGAACTGCAAGAAGCGTGAGGCGATTACTGGAAGACGTAACGTAAAGCGTGAGATGGTACTTCAAGTGCTACACGTCACACAGCTGTCTTCAAAGAGCAGTTTTACATCGGATTCGTCACCAGCCGACTAAAGCCAGGAGTTAAATTCGTTACCAGCTGACTGAAGTCAGTTAGACCCGTCCTATACATAGAGGATATACTGGTGGTTCACGTGATTGTTCCGTTTCTGCCAAAGAACTTCATTTCCAGCGTGACTGGCTTAGTCCGGGAAGACAAAAATTGTTCCTTACTCTTCGGGCTTATTAATAAAACCAGCAACAGTTGCCCTATCATTATAACCAGGGAAGTACTTTACTTTGTATGCAAATTTCTTATCTTTGCTTTCCAATTCCAGTGTATTAATGGCAGAAAAAGGGAAAGAGGGAGTAATGGAAGGTTCTAGTTCTAGGGACCACCCTATGGTAGATCCCCATGAAACGGAGATGCAAGAAGAACAGTGGGAAGAATTCTTTGCCACACGAGAACAATTTGATGATCTAACTGCTCGTGTGCAGGCACAGGGGGTTCAAATGGAATTTTTAACTCAAACACTCACTGAAATAAAATCTCAATTAACTTTATTACTAGAAAGGGATAAAAATAAGATAGAAACCTCGGATATCCCATCTTCATCGAAAGATTTAGATGTGACCATGCGAGATCCTAAGGAACCCCACCACAAGTTGAGGGATAATCCAGTTCTAAAAGATATGAAACCCCCTCAGTTTCACGGGGAGGAAAAAGATAGAAATAAAGACACTATCTTTAATTTTCTCCAAAAATGGGAAGATTTACATAAACTTAAAAATACTCCACCACATCTCCAAGCACTAGAGGCCAGTTTAACTTTCGGACCAAAAGCGTATAAATGGTGGCGAACTTTAAAGGAGGCAAATAAAATACCTGAAACTTGGGCTCAATTTGAATCCGTCTTTTTGAAAGAATTTCTTCCTGAAAATGAAATGGAAAGAAATTGGGAAAATTGGGATTATGTCAGACAAAAGGGAAGACCCCTGCTGATATATTTGGAGGAATATCGTGAGATAATCCTCAAATTGGAAGGAATAGATGAATTTCAAAAAACAAGAGGATTCATTAGGGGACTAGATAAGGCCCGTAAAAAGGAAGTTAAAAGGAGTTCACCTAAGACGCTGGAAGAGGCAATTAAATATGGATTAATCAATGAAGATAATACGCGTCCAGATACACTCACTAGTCTCACTGATAGGGAGCCCAAGTCTAAGGAATTGGAAACCTCAAAATTTGTGGGCAAATTTAAAAGGAAAATGCCATTTTTTAAGGGCAAAAAACAACCTTTTGAAAAGAAACAATATGTAAGGCCAAAGTTAAGTCCAGATGACTTTGATAAGGCCAAAAAACAAAAGCTGTGTTTCAATTGTCTATCCCCTAACCATGCTGCTTGGAATTGCCCTCAAAGGAAAAATGGGGAAGACAAAGGAAAGGATAAGGACAAGAGCAAGGAAAAAGAAAAGCAAATCCATGTAGTGCAGACCTTAGAATTAAAGGGACATGAAAGGTATAAATCTTTAGAGGTCTTGCACATGGATGTACAACACAAGTGTTGTATGTCAACTTCTATGTGGCAGCCTACCTTTGGGCCACATGATTTAGTTAGAGTGCATGGATTGATAGCTGGAAAGAGGGTTAGAGTCATGATTGATGACTCTGCTACCCATAATTTTATAAATTATGCACTTGTCAAAAAATTGAAACTTCCCCAACAAAAGAGTGGGCATCAATATGTTGTTCGTATGATACAAGGTCAAGATAATAAAATATGGGATACAATGGTATCCAATTTGGAAATTGAGATTCAAGAATATAAAGATAAACTTGATTTCCAAATTATGAACATGGAAAGAGCCGATGTTGCTCTAGGGATTTGTCATTCAAGGTGAACATGAAGTATCTGATAATCCTTTGTTGTGTTCCACTGAGGTTCAGAAGCTGATAAAGAAGGAAGCTTGTGAGATATATATGTTATGGTCTCTTCCTGTACAAAACACTTTTACTTTCTATAATATAAAACAACAATTTTCTTATGCTTGTGAGTTGAATGTAAATAATGAATTAAGGAGTTTGTTAGATGAATTTAAAGATGTGTTTCCTTCTGATTTACCTAGTGGCCTTCCACCAAATAGGGGTGATATAAATCACTCAATTGACACAAATAAGGATACACACCTTATTTCTAAACCACCTTATAAGTTAAGTGAAACGCAACACCAAGAAGTTGAAAGACAAATTAAGGATTACCTTGATAAAGGGTTTATACAACCCAGTAATTCACCTTGGGCTTCGCCAATTTTATTAGTAAAGAAAAAAGATGGTTCTATGCGACTTTATGTTGATTATAGAGCACTTAATAAAATAACGGTGAAGAATAAATTTCCTATGCCCAGAATGGAAGATCTTTTTGATCAATTACAAGGGGCAAAATTCTTCACAAAGATAGATTTAAGATCAGGCTATCACCAAGTAAGAATTGAGGCACAAGATATTCCTAAGACAGCATTTCGCACTAGATACGGACATTATGATTTTTTGGTGATGCCTTTTGGCCTCACTAATGCACCAGCTACCTTTATGAAGCTGATGAATAGTGTGTTACGGCCCTATCTAGGACATTTTGTAGTAGTCTTCTTGGATGATATCTTGATCTTTAGTAAATCAAGAGAAGAACACTTGAAACACTTACAATTGGTATTCCAATTGTTAAAAACACATTCCCTTTATGCGAAGAAAACTAAATGTGAATTCTTCGCACAAGAGGTCAAATATTTGGGGCATATTATCTCGAAAGAGGGAATCAAGATGGATCCAGAAAAAGTAAGGGCAATTATTGAATGGCTATCTCCAAGGAACCTAGAAGAGCTGCAGATCTTCCTAGGTTTATCTGGATTTTATTGTAGATTCATTCGAGATTATGCCAAAATAGTTGTTCCAATGACAGACCAACTTAAAGGGAAAGGAAAGAGCTTTAATTGGGGAACAGACCAAAATGAAAGTTTTCAAAAACTTAAGGTAGCTATTGCTACAGCTCCAGTACTATTAATTGTGGATCCCAATAAACCATTTGTGGTTGAAGCCGATGCCAGTGATAAGGCGATAGACGCGGTCTTATTACAAGAAGGTCGACCAGTTGCTTTGAAAGCAAGAAATTAGACCGTGCAAAACAGAATTATTATGTTTATGAGAGGGAGCTGTATGCAATAGTACATGCAATGAAGAAATGGAGGCACTATCTGTACGGTGCCAAACTTTTGATCTTGTTGGATCATGAAAGCATTAAGTGGCTTAATGATCAACCGGATCTACAAGGGCGTAAAGCCAGATGGGCCGAACTCCTTCAAGAGTTCGACTATGAGATAAGATATAGAAAAGGAAAGTATAATATAGTAGCTGATGCACTCAGCAGAATGCCCATCATAAATGAATTGAGTTTTACTCAGTTCACTTCAGACTTGCTTGAATCTTTAAAAGGGAAATGCCAGGTTGATCCGGCATATTCCAACATATGGGAAGCAATAAAAAATGGAGATCCAAATGAAAGTGCTTCTACTGAGGAAGGAATATCTGAGGATGTTCAACAAGGAAATGGAGCATCAGGGGTTGCTCAAACCGGATTCAAGTGGAAGAATTTTACCATTGATAATGGTTATTTACTCTACAAGGGTAGGGTATGTGTCCCGAAAGATAAAGAAATAAGGCGCCAGATACTCTTTGAGTGTCATGATACCCCTAGCGCGGGACATCCAGGAGTTAATAAGACTCATAGTCTTATTAAAAGGCAGTTCTGTTGGCCTGGAATGAATAAGGACGTCCTTGACTATGTGGTCAAATGTAATAAATGCCAGGTTAATAAAGCTGAAAGATTCAAAATGGGAGGACTTCTCCATCCACTAGAGATTCCTTCAGGAAAATGGGAGAGTATCTCCATGGATTTTATTGTTGCATTACCCAGAACACAGAGGGGGCACGACTCTGTGTGGGTGGTTGTGGATAGGTTAACCAAAATGGCTAGGTTCATTTCAACTTCAACTGATGTTAAAACACCAAAATTGGCTAGATTGTTCGTAGAGAACATATACCGATTGTATGGCCTTCTCGCAAATATAGTTTTTGATCACGATAGAAAATTTGATAGTCAATTTTGGCGTGCGATATTTAGGAAACTGGATACTAAACTTAGCATGAGTACGGCGGATCACCCACAAACGGATGGGCAAACTGAAAGGGTTAACCAAATCCTTGAAGATATGCTTAGGGCATACGTAAGTAAAAGGCAAACTAATTGGGAAGAGTATCTACCGATAGCAGAGTTTGCATATAATAGTGCCAAGCACTCTTCCACTGGATATAGTCCATTTATGTTAATGTATGGGTTTCAGCCCAAAGCTCCTCATGCAGTAGGACTGCATAAGGAAAAGGTTTAGGCAGCTAAGGATTTTTTGGAGGATATGAATAGTATGTTAAAATTTGCTCAAGAAAATATTAAAAAAGCTCAAAATCGAGCTAGAGCATATGCAAATCCTCACCGAAGAGACATCTCCTTTGAAGAAGGAGAATTGGTCTATCTTAAAGTGCCTGAACAAACTAAAACCATGAAAACGGGACAATGTCCAAAGCTTTCACCCAAGTATTGTGGTCCTTTCACAATACTTAAAAAGGTGGGAGGACAGGCTTACAAGCTCCAACTACCTAAACGGGGAGCGGTTCGAGAGAGTTTAGTGGAAAGCCTAATTTTTGGGGCGCCCTTCCACATCTATAAATAGACAGGCTGCCCCCATTCAGCCATCATCCTTGTTTGCAGGTTACACCAGCCCACACACCCTCTACTGCTGTTGGCACCCAGTTTCCAGCCTGCAGCCCGCCTCCATCTACTGTCCAGCCATCATCAACTACAGCCACATTATCTTCAACCTGTCCATTGCTATAGGCGACAACTCTCAACTGCTGGCGACTGCTCCAGATTGTCCCAAACTGCTATTCAGCCTGCTGTCCATCATCTCCAGGGTCAGCCAGCCTGCATTCTCAGCATTGCAGGCCCTGACACTCTCAGACACTGTTTCAGCCTGCTGTTTACAACAGACTGTGCACAATTTCTAGCCTCCAATCAATGGTACACAACTGCGTTTACCAGCTTCCAGCCTCCAGACAACTACGTTTTGATGACCAGCCTGCTGCCATTCACTAATTAGCACTCCTACACTCCGATTGGTGGTCACAAACTTGGGATCCGTCTTCGGTGGACGTCACACTCCGACGTTGCTCTACCCTTGAGCACACTGTACACTCACATTCATTTACAGCATTCGTTCACTTCAAAGTTGTGTTCTCTCTCTCCCTTCTATTTGTGTTTAAGCTTTTGAGTTTTGAGTTTTGCGTTTAGAATTTGAAGTTTTGAGTTTTGCGTTTAGGGTTTGAGTTTTGCCCTCTATGTTTGTGTCTGTCTCTTTGTGTTTCTGTCGTGGTCGTACACTCTGTGTGTCCTCAGTGGAAATCCTGGCAGTTTCCTTCACACCCCACCCGCCGCATGCTACCCCCTCCTCCCCCGCCTTGAGGCTCGGCCAGGCAGTAACACCACTGATTTGAAGACAGCAATCCCCCCCCCCAGTAGCACAACAACGTGATAGGTAGGTTCCCAGCAGGGACGCACAATGGAAACTTCTAGTTAAACGCTGGCACATTCTGCGAGTGCCCCCCCAGTCAAACACCTTCTGCATCATCCTCTCTAAGAAACAGCTCTTAGCCGTGTTGAGCTAAAATATGCATTACTCGCTGATTAGCCTCTTAAACAACCCCAAAATACACTAAAAATGCTCTTTTAGAGTAAAACCCTAAAACGGGGAGTGGTTCGAGAGAATTCAGTGGAAACCCTAAAACAGGGTGGTTCAAGAAAGTTTAGTGGAAGCCCTAATTTTTGGGGTGCCCTTCCACATCTATAAATAGACAGGCTGCCCCCATTCAACAATCATCCTTCTTTTGCAGGTTACACTAACCCACACAGCCTCTGCTGTTGTTGGCGCCCAATTTTCAGCCAGCAGCCCGCCTCCATCTGCTGTCCAGCCATCATTGACTGCAGCCACATCATCTTCAGCCTGTCCATTGCTGTAGGCAACAGCTCTCAGCTGCTGGCGAGGCTGCTCCAAAACTGTCCCAGACTGCTGTTCAGCCCACTGTCCATCATCTCCAGGGTCAGCCAGCCTACGTTCTCAACATTGCAGGCCCTGACACTCTCAGACACTGTTTCAGCCTGCTGTTTACAGTAGACTGTGCACAGTTTCCAGCCCCCGATCGGTGGTACACTGCTATGTTTACCAGTTTCCAGCCTCCAGACAGATACGTTTTGGTGATCAGCCTGCTGCCATTCACTAATCAGCACTCCTACACTCCGATTGGTGGTCACAGACTTGGGATCCATCTTCGGTGGACGTCACACTCTGACATTGCTCTACCCTTGAGCACACTGTACACTCACAGCATTCATTCACTTCAGAGTTGTGTTCTCTCTCTCCCTTCTTCTATTTGTGTTTGAGTTTTTGTGTTTGAGTTTTGAGTTTTGCGTTTAGGGTTTGAGTTTTGAGTTTTGCGTTTAGGGTTTGAGTTTTGCCCTCTATGTCTGTGTCTGTGTCTTTGTGTTTCTGTCATGGTCGTGCACTCTTATGTGTCCTCAATGCAAACCCTAGCACTCTTCTTAACATGGTATCAGAGCCGGTGCTCTTGTAAAGAGTATCCCGCGGATATTGTTGAGAGCTAGTCTTTGTGCAAGGCACACAATATGACTCGTAACCAAATCACAATGGCCCAGACACCTTCTCCAGTTCCTATGATGTCTTATCAGGCTTCTCCATCATTGGAGGCCCTGAGATGGCGTTATGGACTCGATGAGGAGGACGACGCTCCACCTTCACCAGATTTCACTAACATGACAGAGGAGGACTTCGAGGAGTACTATCGCAACAAGTACAGTGATGTTTACACCCCTCCTACCAGTTTTGCTACCACATTCGGACCAGTTGGTGAGGCTGGCCACCTCTCCGATCATGGAGGACATACGGCATTCGGAACGTCTGGCGATCCATCTTTATCATCTCAGCCAGGTCCAATGTCAAGTTTGTACAATTCTTTTGTGTTGCATGAATCAAAACCCTCGTCTGTTTCTTCTTTTGAAGTACAGGATCCGGATGGCTTTGCGTATGTGAACTTCAATAGAGGGGGCTCACGAAGCAGACGAAATTCAGATACATCTACAGCTTCTGTTTCATTTGAGCATATCACACACACTTTTCACTTCCCTCCAATCCCACCCTCTTCTATATCACACCTTGATCATCTCTCATCATCTTTCCAAAATCTTGGATTACACTCCACATCTGCTTCACACACCCTAGGGGTTGGATCTTCTATCTCCGCTCCTAGCACCTTTTCCTTCTCCACCCCATTCTCTACCTCTTTGCACCATGGTACTTCGTTAGGGGGAATGCCACCCTTTAACACAGTGCCTCTCACCTTTCAGTAAATGAGCACACCCATAACTCCTAGGTCGACTGTGATGGGCATCCCCCTCACTATCCCCAGCTTCACATCTCCCATGACCACTCATACGCAAGGGTTTCCATCCTTAGCTTATGGTGCGTCTTCACACTCTCCTTGGGTTACACCTACGCAGGGATTCCCATCTTCTGCTCCCAGTGTTCCCATCCCACCTCCTTGGGTTCCTCATGTGGCTACCATGCCCATGCCTAGTCAGCCCATCCCTACCTATGGATCCACCTTGCACACTACCCACATGCCTAGTGGGCACTCTGGGGCCCATTCCCAAGTGTACTCCACTCCCCCATCCTACCCCCACTACACTTTTTCACACTATCCATCTCCGAACACAACCACTCCTGTTGCAACGGCCAAGAATACCTTCACGGATAAGACACGTTTTAACGGGTCAAATTTCACTACTTGGTCGAATTTCATGCAACAAGTACT